>NC_140483.1:146854195-147061695 GCF_964271855.1 Acomys minous
GAAGACTAGCAAAGTGCTCTTAATAACTAAACCATATCTCTAAGCCACCAACTTCCTGTTTCTTATAAAGTACAGTGGGTCACAGTGTTCAAAGACATAAAATTTAGCAAATATTATAAACAATTTGACCAATATATTTTAAAGGTTGAGAAAAACAATAAAATCTATAATTTAGACTTCTATATCTACTTTTTTGTAAAATATTTCTAAACTTTATCTTCTATTCTAAAACCTAATATTCAGACTCTAGGGGCTATGAGTTTTCCTTTTGTACAATCTACTTATTGGTGATAATTTCTACTAATTTTAAAGTTTGATTCAGTGAGTCCATTGTTTTTAAATTTTCCATTTGCTTCTATTGTTTTAAATTTTCTATCACTTGGAAAAGACTCATCAAATTTAGTGAATTTATGACGCGGGTTTTGAATTGCCTTCTTTATTTCATTCATCTGTTTATTTTTATTTTTTAAATAATTTATTCAGATTACATCCTATTTGTTATCCCCTCACTTGTATCTTCCTATTCCCCGTTCCCTCCATCTTTCATCCTATTCCCCTCCCCTACACCTGTTACAGAAGGGGACCGTCCCCAACCATAGGATCACAGCCTATCAGGTCTAATCCAAATAGCCTGCTTCCCCTTCCTCTGAGTGTCACCACGCCTCCCCACCAAGGGGAAATGATCAAATAAGGGGCACCAGGCTTCACGTCAGAGGCAGTCCCAGTTCTCCACCTGACTGTGGAGAATGAACTGTCCATTGGCTAGATCTGAATAGGGGGTCTATGTATAGTGAACGTATTGTCCTTGATTGGTACAGCAGTTTGTGCAGACCCTCTTGGGTCCAGATCTGCCAGCCTTAATGGTCTTCTTCTGGGGCTCTGGGACTCTCTGGTCCTTCTATCTACCCATGCTTTCATACCACACTCATCTGGCATCCAATAGCAAGTCTCAGCATCTGTCCTGATTCCCCATAGAGTGAAGACTCAGAGGATATCCATGTTAGCCTAATATCCACTTATTAGTGAGTATATACCATGTGTGTCTTTCTGGGTCTGGGTTAACTCACTCAGGATGATCATTTCTAGTTCCATACATTTGCCTGCACATTTCAAGATTCTCTTGTTTTTAATTGCTGAGTAGTATTCCATTGTATAACTGCACCACAGTTTGTTTATCCATTCTTCGTCTAAGGGACATCTAGGCTGTTTCCAGGTTCTGGATATTATGAATAAGTCTGATATAATGAAAGTGGAACAAGTGTCCTTGTTGTGTGGTGCAGCATCTTTCAGGTATATTCCAAAGAGTAGAATAGCTGGGTCTTGAGGTATCCCTGTTCCCAATACCGAGTAAGCGCCATATTGATTTCCTAAGTGGTTGTACAAGTTTACACTCCCAGCAGCAATGGAGGAGTGTTCCCCTTTCTCCACATCCTTGCAATCATGTGCTGTCACTTGAGTTTTTTTATCTTAGCCATTCTGATGGGTATAAGATGGGATCTCCGAGTTCTTTGATTTGCAGTTCTCTGATGACTAAGGACCTTGAGCATTTCTTTAAGTGTTTCTCAACCATTCAATATTTCCCTATTGAGAATTCCCTGTTTAACTCTGAACCCCAATTCTTAATTGGGTTATTTAATTTGGTGGTGTTTAATTTCTTGAGTTCACCATATATTTTGCATATTAGCTCTTTGTCAGATGTAGAGTTGGTAAAGATCTTTTCCCAGTATGTAGGCTGTTGCTTTGTACTGTTGACAGTGTACTTTTCCTTACAGAAGCTTTCCCGTTTCATGAGGTCCCATTTATTAATGGTTTGCCTTACAGCCTGGACTCTTGATGTTCTGTTCAGGAAGTTGTCTCCTGTTCCAATGAGTTCAAGGCTCTTCTCAACTTTTTATTCTAACAGATTTAATGTATCTGGTTTTATGTTGAGGGCTTTAATGCACTGGGACATTCGTTTTGTGCCCTGTGATGAATATGGATCTGCTTGCATTTTTCTCCATATTGACATCCAGTTAGACCAACACCATTTATTGAAGATGCTATCATTTTTCCATTGTAAGAATTGGCTTCTTTGTCAAAAATCAAGTGTTCTAGGTGTGTGGATTTATTTTGGGGTCTTTGATTCAATTCCATTGATCAACCAGCCTATTTCTATGCCAGTACCAAGCTGTTTTTAATTATTGTTACTGAATAGTACAGCTTGAAATCAGGGGTGGAGATTCTTCCAGAGGATCTTTTATTGTACAGGATTGTTTTAGGTATTCTGGGTTTATTTTGTTGTTTGTTGCTATTGTTTTTGTTTTTGTTCCTCCATATGAAGTTGAGAATTGATCTTCAAGGTCTTTAAAAACTTGTGTAGGTATTTTGAAAGGGATTGCATTGAATCTATAAATTACTTTTGGTAAGATGGTCAATTTTACTATGTTGATTCTCCTGATCCACGGGCCAGGCAGATCTTTCCATCTTCTGATATCATTTTTAATTTCCTTCTTCAGAGACTCGAAGTTTTTTTCATAGACATCTTTTACTTGCTTGGTTAGAGTTACACCTAGATACTTTATATTATTTGTGGCTATTGTGAAAGGTGTAGTTTCCCTAATTTATTTCTCAGCACAATTGTCATTTGTATACAGGAGGGCTACCGAAATTTTTGAGTTGATTTTGTATCCAGCCATTTTGTGGAAGGTGTTTATGAGATGTTGGGGTTCTCTGGTGGAATTTTGGGTGTCACTTCTGTACACTATCATATCATCTGTGGATTGGAATAATTTGACTTCCTCCTTACTGATGTGGATCTCCTTTTGTTGTCTTATTGCTCTAGCTAGGACTTCAAGTATTATACTGAAGGGATATGGAGAGAATGAGCAGCCTTGTCTACTCCCTGATTTTCATGGGATTTCCTTGAGTTTCTCTCTATTTAATTTATGTTTCCTATTAGCTAGCTGTATATAGCCTTTATTATGTTTAAATATTGTGTTTTTCTATCCCTGATCTCTCCAAGACTTTAAACATGAATGGGTGTTGGATTTTATCAAATGCTTTTTTGGCATCTAAGGAGATGACCATGTAGTTCTTTTCAATCAGTTTGTTTATTGTCTGTTTATTTTAACTTTCTGGAAGTTCACTGATCATTTCCAAAAGTAGACTTTTGAGTTTTCTGACATTTCCACTATGTCAAACAACTCAGGCATAGCTATTAAAGAGTTATAATCTTAAAGAGGCTACAATGTCTTTCCTATTGATATCATTATGTTTTCCTTATGTAATTTGCACAGCTGGAGAAGAAGTACAGGTAGTTTTATAGGAAAGGTGTTTGTAGTCATCAACCTTCTCTTGATGTATCACAGCCCACCAATACCCAGTGGGTAGAACAAAGATGAAAATAACAACCAATAACAACATCAATAATTAAAAACCAAAGAAGATCATTAGAGTGGTAAAAATAGCTATATGTTCAATAAAGATAGTTATAATAATGTAAGAGAAAGAAGTTATAGAATAAACAAAAGTTTTAAAGTAAAGAAGTTAAAATTATTATTAATTAGGTAATAAACATAACTATAAGAAGGAATGAGAAACAGAAAAGAGAAAATCAAGATAGAGAAAATGAGTGTCTATGAAGGCATGAGAGCAATATTGAGGGAAAACACAATAAAACAGACACAGAGCAAAATAAAACAAAGACACACCAGACCATCAACATTTTCCAATGCTTATGACCAAGAACTTTCAATTTTATCCCAAAGCTTGTCACTATTTAATTTTACTTAGCTTTATTAGGTGATTTTCTCTTTAACAAATGATACCAAAAGAGTCCTAGAGGCAAGTTAATCCTAAATATGCCTTTTCCATTAGGGTGCTAGCTACTATGATTGTTTAAACTCTTATCACAGGTAACCATTTGCACACCAAACATCACAGGGAAAATAGAACTATCTTTTAATTGCCCCATCAGCTGATCACATGGAAAACTCAATTGAATGCCTCATCATATCAAAAGCACTATGAAAGCATGGGCTTGGGCAATGTCAAAGGAGTACATGTGTTTTCAGAAAATATCTCTGTAGATTTGGGAGTACACAAAATAGTCAAACCAAGGCAGGATGCACTGGGAGAGAAAGAGAGAGAGAGAGAGAGAGAGAGAGAGAGAGAGAGAGAGAGAGAGAGATTTCTGTTCTATTCATTCCAGTGTCTGTGCTATCACTCTGCTTGTATTCAAACACAAATTTTCTTGTTCCTCTTTTCAAAGTCCAGTCTATATGGCATCTAAGTAAATGTACAGTTGTATCAAGTCTAAGTCCCAGACTGAATCATCAGATGGTTACTGGCTTAGCCCAAAAAAAAAAAAAAAAAAAAAAAAAAAAAAAAAGAGCAAGACCTTCAGTGTCTTAGTCTTTTCCACATGTATGTTTTTCTTTCCTGTATAAAGACTTTATAGTAAGATATTTCTTAAAATATTTCCACCAGGAAACAAGCAAGCAAGTTGGGACTTGAAGTCCCCTATTGTCAGCTTTTCTTCTTGCTCTGAAGATTGCAATGCTTCTCCCCTATAGAACTAAAATTATGTAGAATTCCTGATTCTACAAATGTGGTGTACCCTGAGGTTTCCCCCTTTCATTTTATTTAAGCTGTACTGATGGGAATCTTCCAACTTCCCTTCCACTTTGCACAGTGCCAGAAATTACAGTCTGCTGCTTGTAAGAATCAAAATATCAACATTTCTCAATTTCACCATTCTGCTATTTTGCCTTTTTGCATCATCTACCTCTCCCTTTGGCAGTGTACATGGTCTATCATTTTAGACATATGGAGATGCAGGAAAGTGCTATGTGACCCTAATCTGCTATCTCTCTCCTGGAATCAGATTTTTAACTTGCTCTTTGTCTACTAGAATACCGATTGTTCATAAAAATTGCCCATAATTAAGTCACATCTACTCTAATAGTGAAATTATTATTTTTTTATTAATTTATTCTTGTTACATCTCAATGGTTATCCCATCCCTTGTATCCTCCCATTCTTTCCTCTCTCCCATTTTCCCCTTATTCCCCTCCCCTATGACTGTTCCTGAGGGGGATTACCTCCCCCTATATATGTTCATAGACTAACAGTGAAATTAAAAATGTACATTCTTTTCCAAATCTAGATCACTTGAAATCAAATGCTTGAAGTTGGGCTCAAAATACTGTCCTGAAATAGCCAGCTATATAATACTGATACAATTGGTTGCCTGTGGTATCTATACTGACTAAAAACAGCTAAACAAGGGTTTTAGTCCCTTGAAATCTGCAAGTCTATTATTCTTGTGTATCTATTTGTTCAAAGTTCTTTGGAGGCTGTATAATTTGAAAAATTCAAATATAATAATCAGAGCTTAACAATGATGAAATTAACTACAGCCAAGGAAATGAATATAGTTTTATTCTGTAAGTTACTTTGGTATTTATGTTGTTCAGATAGAGAATGGTCTTTAAATTTTCATGACCTAAAATTATAATTTTAAAAATTGGTTGAATTTTTCTCCATTAATTTATCCATTTATTCACTTTTACATTTTGTTAGCAGCCCCCTCTGCACTTCCAAGTCTCCTCTTACACACCCCTTCCTCCCATTCTTCCCTCTTCTTCACCTCAGAGGAGGGGGAGGTTTCCTCATGGGTACCAACCTGCCCTGGCATATTGAGCCTCTGTAGGGCCAGGTGCATCTTCTACCACTGAAGTCAGACAAGGCAGCTCAGTTAAGGAAATGGAATCCAAAGGCAAGCATAAGAGTCAGACAGTGGCCATCCCCACTCTAGTTGTTTCGGGACCCACATGATGATCAAGCTGCACTTCTGCTACTATGTGTAGCGGACCTTGGCCCAGTCCATGTGCTCTTTTGTTAGTGGTTCAGTCTCTGTGAGTCACCATGTGCCCAGGTTACTTGACTGTGTAAGTCTTCTTCTGTAATCTTTGACTCTTCTGGCTTCCTCAGTTGTTCCCCCAACACTTCCGTTGCTCTGTTTAATGTTTGACTGTAGGTCTCTGCATCTGTTTCCATCAGCTGCTAGGTGAAGCCTCTCAGAGAAATTATGCTAAGCTCCTTTCTACAAGCATAGCAGAGTAATATTAATAACCAGGGATTGGTTCTCTCCTGTGGGATGGGTCTCAAGTAGGGCCAGTCCTTGGTTGGCCATTGCTTTGCTCCATTTTTGTCCCTGAATATCTTGTAGGCAGGACAAATGGTTAATTTTTTTTTTAAACGTTGCTAGAAAGATGAAATGGGAATAGTGGAAGGGTTTACTTTGCAGCTAAAATTATTGTGTATTTCTGAGTCTGACATAAATAGTACATTCAAAATATTATATTATTTTTATCTAATGCCTGTTTTTACTGCTTCCTTTGGACATGTTATAGTGAAATCTGTCAGTGTTGGGTGCTTAGGAGGGTTGTCTTCCTACCAGCTGATGAAGTGCCTGTTTGTGTAGGATGCTGCCCACTCATCATCATCTCTGCACAAACTCATGACCCTTGGAGTAATAATCTATGGTAATCTCCCCAAGGAGACAAAAGAAACAGCTGCACTGAGATCTCTTCAGGCTAGGATAGGTCTGTTTAGTGGGAATCAACAGAACCGTGAGCTCCACCCTCAAAGCATACACTGGGTTTGATAATACAAGTATTCTAAACTAAAAGGACACTGAATCTCTTTATAAAATGCCTGTTGGTTCTCATATTTTAATGGAAATTTTGTGTCAATTGTTAACCCATAAACCGTGTTAATCTAGACTGCTGATGAGACATTGTAATCTAACAGATTTTTTTTCTTAAATATTTTTCAGAGTGCCTGCATTGAAATTTTCTTCTTCCTTTGATTATGAGGAACTCATATATAGATTAAATATATCTTTCCAACTCATATATAGATTAAAATATGGGGATTTTGGTGGACTGCTTCATCCAGAAATTTAAACAAATTCAATAGCCTATGTTTGTCTGCCAACATTGTTATCATGGTTTATATGAATTTATGGTTATTCTCTTTCAAGTTTTTTCTTAGATAATTGTTGAATTCTGAGATAAGTTTTGAATGAAATTGCACCTTTCAGCAAATGAACAAATAAACAAAAAATACTGTTTCCCTTCCTTTAATTGGTATGATTTTATAACAATGAAAACTAAGTTAATTTTTCACTAGTATTAGTCACCTACAGCAAGGCTTCAAATTTTACATGTTAAATTTGTGTGTTAGTGTCTTATACTTTATGGGCTTCTTTCTTTTTTTTTCTTTTTTTTTTTTATTAATTCATTCATTTTACATCTCAATAGTTATCCATCCCTTGTATCCTCCCATTCCTCCCTCCCGCCCTCTTTCCCCCTAATCCCCTCCCCTATGACTGTGACTGAGGGGGGCCTCCTCCCCCTGTATATGCTCATAGGATATCAAGTCTCTTCTTGGTAGCCTGCTATCCTTCCTCTGAGTGCCAGAAGGTCTCCCCATCCAGGGGACAGGTCAAATATGGGGCACCAGAGCTTGTGTGAAAGTCAGACCCCACTCTCCGCTCAACTGTGGAGAATGTCCTAACCATTGGCTAGACCTAGGTTGGGGTTCCATGTTTACTTCCCGTATTGTCCTTGGCTGGTGCCATAGTTTGAGCAGGACCCCTGGGCCCAGATCTGCCAGTCATAATGTTCTTCTTATAAGTTTTTAGGACCCTCTGGATCCTTCTATTTCCCCATTTACCCATACTTTTTTTGGCTAAAGTCCCAACAAGATGCCCTCCCCTTCATCCCACTTTCTTGATAAGTGAAGACTTTCATGGGACATGCCCCTTGGGCTAGTGTCCAGATATAAGTGAATATATACCATTTGACTCTTTCTGCTTCTGGGTTAACTCACTCATTATGATCATTTCTAATTCAACCCATTTGTCCACAAAATTTGGAAATTCCTCGTTTTTAATAGGTGAGTAGTATTCCATAGTGTAAATGTACCACAGTTTCTTTATCCATTCTTTTACTGAGGGACTTACTGAACAACTTAAGGCTGTTTCCATGTTCTGGCTAAATGGGCTTCTTTCTTACACATTTTTAAAATGTGATAGGTTTCTCTGTATATTTCACACTCCTGCTGTACTTATGTGGAGATATTTATTCTATATTTTATGACTATGAATTTATAAAAACATTTTGTTACTGAATAATATATCATACAAGCTAAAAATATCTGAGGTCCTTAAGTCATGTGTTATACATCAATGCAAATGTGAAGAACTCCACAGGGCAGAGTGGCTCTTTGTCCTCCAGTAAATTAGTTGAAATTTACTTAGTTTGAAAAACAGACTGTTGTGTATTTTTTTTCTGGCTGGAACCAGCTGAACTCTATTGTTGGGAAGGAGGTTTTACAGACGGGGGTAAGCCTAGGTGACATAGTAGGCATCTAAACTGTACAAAATCTCTGTTCTAAGTTCATACTATGGACATAATCTCCATCTTGTCTGTAGTGACTTAGAAAAATATCATGATAATGTATCCAAGACTCTCTGTTCTCTTTGTTATGAATTTGTGAATAATTTGGCACTTTCTTACTATGAGTGTCTGATCCTTTGCTTGTGTTTAGTAAACATCACAATCCCTGTGTATTGATAAAGACAGTGCAGAATCTTAAACTAAGGATTGTTTTCTTCTTTCCCTGACTCTGTAGCCTTTATAGCCCAGGTGCTATATGTTGCTTTCCCCTATTGTGAAACAATAGTAGATTTGTTTAATTAAACACAAATTCTCATTTATTATAATGTGAACAGACCACAGGTCTTGAAATTATTACACCCTGCAGGACCTGCCTCTTCCTCTGTAAGATACTGTAATTATAATAATAGAAAAGGGGCAAGAAAATAGGAAAGTACCTGTAAACATTTCCGTAACAATGCAAAAAAGCTCTTTTTCTTATTCAATTTACTTACTTTACATAAAAATATTAAAGCCACCAATTACTGATTTGTATACTACTCATTTTCTCCTTATTTCTAGCTACAAACTACCAAACAATATTAATAAATGTTCCAGTGTGCCTGCAGCTATGATACTAAATAAGCAATTTACGGGGTCATTTTTGCTCCCTATTTATAAATTAAAGAAAAATTGTATTACTGGTACTTGGTTGATGGATACACAAAATGTCTTTTTAAAAATATATTCTAAGTCAGCATAAAAATCCACATGTAATTCAATTCGATTTTAAGGATTTTAATCCTATTTGGATTAAACAATTGACTACAAAGGCTCATTTATATAAAATGACTCTCAACTATTTGTTTATGATTGATTTGACAGTGTTTTGTCCCTTTAAAAATGATGACATTTTATCACCATACTATGGCCATAGAAAGTAACACAGGGAGTATTGTTAAATCCTACCTGGTAGAGGAAGAGAAAAATTGGTCTGTATATGTGGAGACTTTTAGGACAAGGTGCTAGTCAAAGCAACTCTAACAATATCTAGTTCTTTTGGTGCATTGAGTTCTGGCATGGAACTTCAGTGATAGGACAAGGTTTTTCTGACCGCCTGGTAGAAAAAAAGGTAATTATTAATAAAATCATAGGTGCTTTTAATAAAAATTATCACAGTAAATTCCTGAATTCCTTTTGAACATTGTGAGGGTAACAATGTAGCATACGTTGTTAGTAGACACATGGAATAAAAAATCAAATTTTCAAGCTAATTGTGATAGAATGCACATGTTCACAGATGTGTCCACACACATATACAAGAACACATGTGTGTGCATGCATACATACACACTCACCCTTTTGCTACTTTTGTAGTACAAAGACTCTGATAGAAATTTTAATCCATTGTCTTCTCATATCATATTGTTTTATAAAACAGCTGTGACTTCATTAAATAGCATCAGAAATGTATTTTAGTTGTTTTTGCCCTTAAATCTTATTTTTGGGTACTGCTGACATTCTGTATACTCATTCTGTAAAAATAGAACAAACTGTACACATGTGATCGGAACATTTTACCTCACTCTATTTTACTCTCATGGAAATGCCATCTACAGATGTTCAGGTCAATGTATTAATCAAAGCTAATTTGAAGTGAATCTCTTCATCATTTAGATTCTTTAATTTGTGCAAAAGCCCAAAGCCCTGTGGCTGCTTGTTGGGTGCCTACACCTCCTCCAGGCCACTCCATTTCCTGGTGACATGCGTGAGATCACAGATTGGTCCCCACGGGGGACCCTCCAGCTGCCTGCGTGGTTGAGGGACTGACCTAGTTAGGCTACCTGTGCTCCTCCTGCCTCCCACTTCCACCCTAGTCACCCCGAAGCCGTTCAGCTCTTTGCCAGGGACCAACACCCTCCTTCTGCCCTATCTCTCTTCATTTGTGATATGCCTGAAATAGAAAGAAGCGAATTTGGCCTTTATTCATTCTACCTATACTGTCTCTGTGGATGAAATACTAGCAAATAAAACAGAAAACCAGGACATAAACAATTAAAATCCCATTCCCTGTTCCTAATGACCTCTGAAAGAGGCAAAGATAGTCAAGTAGAGAATAGGTTCCATTTAGGATAAAATTACATCAATTCAAGGCAGAAATAAAGTCAGGGGCTGAGGGAGGCAGGCCAACAAAAGGAATGCCTTACATAGGCCGTGGATGATGTGGCCAGTTGCTCCTGCTGAGACATTTGAAGAATCTAGGAGGCACCAGACAGAGAAATGTCCTATTTAAACATCTGTTCTTCACAGAGAGTGCATAATCAACTTGAATGGGCAAAATAAAAACTTTATGATGTCTGGGGTGGCCAATTTATGCATCAACATAGCTACTGTGTCCAGAAATTTGGTGTAACACCACTTTGGCTATAGCTGAATTATTTAGAGTGGAATAGCATTCAAGTCAACTGGCATTGAATAAAGAATTACTTTCTTTTTTTTTTTTTTACATTTTATTGGTTTTTTATGTAATTCATTTACTCAGATTACAACTCAATTGTTATCCCATCACTTCTATCCTCCCATTCCTCCCTCTCTCCCTCCCTCTTACACCCTATTTCCCTCCCCTATGTCTATGAATATATGGTCATAGGTTATCAAGTCTCATCTTGGTAGCCTGCTTATTTTTTCTTTGAGTGCCACCAGGCCTCCTCACCAAAGGGAGATGGTCAAAATGGGGCCCCAGAGTTCATGTCAGAGTCAGTCCCCGCTCTCCACACAACTGTGCTGCTGAAAGCATTATTTTCTATAGTGTGTCTAAACAACTTGCAATCGGTTGAGTACTTTCAGAGAAAATCATTCAAATTTCTACAAGAGATAGGAAAATCACCTCCTAATTGATTTTGGGGTTTTTTTTTTGGTTTCTGGAACCACATTTGTTCTTCTCTGCATTGTCAGCCCTCAATACTAGGACAGCCAGTTTTTAGTATAAACTTCTTCTGTGAATATGTGCATAACCTGTTGGCCCAACCTCTTGAGAAATTCTAAGTAGCAGACAAATCTAACAAGTGTCTTTTCCACCTGGCTATGAATGGGTTAAAAACTCTGGAAGAGGTGAAGGCGTGATGAAATGGAAGTGTTGGAAAGTCTCTGTAGTTTGAATGAGAATGGCTCACATATTGGAGTACTTGGTCCTCAGTTGGTGGAACTGTTTAAAAAAAATATAGGAGATGCGGCCTTGATGAAGAGGTGTGGCCTGTGGAGGGCTTGGAGGCCTCCTGCCATTCCCAGTGCACTTCCTGCTATTTGCAGTTTTGTTGTGCAGTCTCAGCTGTTCTTGTCACCTGCTTTCACTGCAGCCTCATGATTCTAAAACATTACTAAGTAGACATGACTATGCACTTAAAAATCTTCCAACAGGTTCCTGTTTTCTCTTGCTAACTATAATCTTAGGTTAGTCTGACGAACAAATAACTTTGGGGATCTATTAAATACTGCATTATTGCTTAATAACACTTTACCTAAACGCACTGAATAAGTTCATAGATTTTAATGTTTTGCTTGATATCAGATCTAATTCCCACTCATAGGTCACTATAGAACTTATTTTCATACATCATAAATAACCGTATACAGTCCATAGACAAATAAAGTAAACAAATTGATAGTTTTCATCAAAATTTATCCTAAATGCTTCTAAAAGCAAAACAATGAGGCATAATGTGGTTTGCTTTATCAGACTTTCTATTGGAAAACAAGACCGAATATAATGAAATGAGAAAGCATATTTTCTTCCATAAATAATAATATAGAACGATGAAAAATACAATGTGAGATGCAGAAGAGGGAGTAAGAGGAGAACGAATGAAGGGAAGACAAGTGCAGTCAGGCACGGCATAAACAAAGGGCACGAAGGCAAGTGTGGTGAGAGCATTTGACTAGCATAGAGTTTTTGAATATCCTACCAAGAGAAAGGATTAGAGTGGAAGCAAAGCGAAGCTTGAGCCATAATATTGAGAGACACCTGGAGATAGAAGTCAGTTACCGCTTCTTAGGCTTGGAGCTAGAGAACGAAAGTTTTCGTAAAATTCCACCTCTTCAGGAAAATTGTAAAATAGGAAACCTCATAAAGAACTCTAGCCCTAAGATTATTGGAATAATATTTTACATTTCATGGATATTTTGAGGCTTCTCATGCAGTTTTTTACTATAATTGCCAAGGAAAACTGTCCAGTATTTCTTACAAACTAACAAATGGTTAAAAATTAAAACCAGTCCACACAGTCAAAGCCATTCTACATGCAAAAGAAAGGCAATTTAACAAGCTCATTATTAGTCTAGTGATAAATTCCCAGGATAATGTTCATTATTTTCCCAGATCTTCATTGTGCTCATCAGCGTTTCTTTCACTGTAAATAGCACAACACAGACTAAGTGAGGAAAATGAGGCCCAACAAACTAACTGTAACCTGCAGGGGCCCAGGCAGAAATGCAACAGCGCCACTACAGATATTTCTACCGCCCCTCTCTTCGCTTGGTATCTATTACACACAGCAGGACCAGAGCTCACTGAGAACCCCGCCTTCCTCTCAGGTCTTGCTGACCTTAGACTGATATCATGTCCCAGGTCATTTTGACAGAGTACAAATGTACACAGTTCCTGAAACTTCTCACTCTCATCAGTGTTGGAATTCCACTGCAGATCTGCCCAAGCTATTGTGATTTTAATCCCCTGCCAAAGGAAGCCCTTTGTGTCTGTTTCCAGGCTTCTTCCTGCAACTTGAAAAATGTTTCAGAGTAACTGGGACAGAGCTAAGAGAATTTCATCTGTGTCAATCAGTTTTTATCCTCACGAAGAATCGGCGAGTGCCCTGAATCACGGTATAAGTCCTGCCAGCATTTGTTTCTGAGCATATACTGAAATCTCATATGATATGTGACTATTTTTTAAATAATATGATCACTTTGTTTACGACTTTTGACACTGGTATCTGAGAGTATAATAATTTGCCAATGTTCTTTCCAGAGACATAAGGAAGTCCTCTTTTCAACAGTATCCTTTAATCCCCCATTATCCCAGGCTTGTATGCATATACACAAGTCACACAGAAAATAAATATGCTATGTAAAAAATATTTAACACCTAGAAGGGCTGCCTTCACTCCAGGCTCCCTGTCTCCCAATATAATGCAGATTGACAGCTACACAGACAAGGAAAAGCAGAGTTTTCATCTTATAATTTAGGGATTTGGTCTTACCACTTATAGTTCTTGTCGGAGAAAGAACATAAAGTCTTTAAGCAAAGGCAAATAAAAAAATGATGTGTTGTAAAGATGACTGATCATGGAGAATCAGCAGAGATTATGTGCCACACAGAGATTCACAAGAGAAGTGAGGAGTGATGTATGTCAGAAATTCTAGAAGAAGCTGTACCCACTAAAGAGAAACTATGAGACAAATTGTGGCAATAAAGAACTGCAGCTGCTGCTGAAATAGTAGCCCAAAAGTACAGGTTGATGAATGCCTACTCTCCCTCTGTTCTTACCTAATAACCTTCTCATATTCATCCAAATAAAAACCAAGCACCATG
Source organism: Acomys minous (assembly GCF_964271855.1). Lineage (NCBI taxonomy): Eukaryota > Metazoa > Chordata > Mammalia > Rodentia > Muridae > Acomys > Acomys minous. Next base: position 146,868,209 of record NC_140483.1, read on the forward strand.
ATTATGCAGTGGTGCATGTAGATTTCAGGCTCCAGAACACAGAACAATAGTCAGTTGATAGGTTCCATCCATAGGTAAAAAAGAATCATTAGCTATGTTAGCCCAAGAACACTAGCTGACAAGACTAAGTCCCCAAAGTACAAGATAGACGCACAGCTTCTTGTCTTTATATATTATAGTCTATATTATACTAGGAGACAGAGAACTTGATATAAAAGTGAAGGCAGAACTGTTCCTGTTTTTTTTTAATATAATAGTTTTTAAGTTTTTTAAAAATTAATACAGTGTATTTTGATCCTATTCATCCCTTACTCCTTCTTTAACTCCTCCCAGATTCAGCTCCTGATTTTCCACCACTCCTCTCTCTCTCTCTCTCTCCCTCCCTCCCTCTTCCCCCCCTGCTCTCCTCTCTTCTCCTCTCCTGTCCTCTCCTCTTGTTTTTCACTTTCTGTCTCTGTTCCTAGTAATACATTGAGTCCAAGTTGTGCTGCCTATGTGCTCAGATGTGTGGGGCCATCCATTAGAATTTGTTTGGCCTTCTAGTGGCCACTTCCTTAAAGAAAACTGACACTATTTGCCAATCCTTCCTTGGGGGAGGGGGCTTGTGAACTGCTCCCATCCCCATGCTGGAATGTTGATTGGCTTGATCTTGTGCTGGTCTTGTGCAGGCAACAACAGCTGCTGTGAATCCATTACTGCCAAAGTCCACAATGTCCAGGAGATACTGTTAGGCTCTAGTCTTCTCCAATCTCTTATTCTTACAGTCTTTCTGCCTCCTCTTCAGCAATAATCCCTGAGACTTGTAGGGGCTATGATATAAATGTCATATTTATGACTTAGCACTCCATAGACACCTATTTTTGTCCTTATACTGTCAGTGAGTTTCTACATTAACCATCATCCCCTTCACTTCTTTGATGAGGTCTGGGAGCTACACTAATCTTTGGGTGAAGAGATAAGAAGTCAGAAGTCAGCTTGCAATGCCTTTTTAGCATAATAAAATTAGAAGGTTCAACATGAGAAGCCTGTGAGATTCCTATCATGGATTCTTGGCCAGATGTAAAGTTTAAAGTATACAATTTTCCTAGATTCATTCTCTTTGCATTACAAATTTTCTACATGCTTGCTTCCTTTTCTTTTAGTAAAGGAGAATCCTGAAAAATTCTGTCTTAACTTGTTTTTCCTAAATTGCCTGGTTTCCTGTGTTTCCATATTAAGATTCCATACTGTGAAACAAAATGGGCAAACAAGAATTATTTATTTATTTCATCATTAGACATACATTTTTTAAACATTTTTAATTTTTTACATATACATTTATATCACTATCATATATACAATAGCAAGAAGAACCATGACACAATCAGGAATTATATAAATGTTACACTCTTAGTGTTTTGGTTATTTGTATTTGACAGCCTTGAAGAAAACATCTTTCCTATCTTGGTGCATCTAAAATTCTGATTGTAATTCAATCTCCATCACACCTTGTCATTATCAACTTAAAAACATCTATCTAGACCTAAAAATACCATCACCCTTAAACAACTAAGCTTCATGGTAATACTAAGCTGCCTGGTCTTCAACTCCATCAAAGACTTGAGAAGGAATAAACTTGATGATCTGAGTATGCTGGAGTGCAGGTTAGTAGCTTTCCAAATGAGGGTGACAGAGACAGCTTTCTACCTGAGTAGTCACCCAAAACTCTTTATAATGTTAGAGCATTTTTCTTCAGCCTTCTACCCCAATATATCTGACAGACATATTCATGAGGCAGGAACTGTTGTGGACTTGCTTACCCTGTCTTGGCAGAGTTTGGCAGTCGACTCTGCCGGCCATTAGACATACATTTGAGCAATTCTTTCTGTTCAATTGGCATGATGAATAGTAGCTTCAATTACACTCCATATCTTCTTGATAAGAGATATTCAGTATTTCATTTAAATGAAAGAGAATAGAGCAAAGTTTTGAAGCTGGAAAAAAAGCTGGGAAAGAATTTGGAATGAGGAAGGCTATTACCCCCCAAACAATCAAAACATTCAAAAAGTTACGGGAGGAAAAAGTCCATTTTGTTTTCAGCATGAAAAATCTACAAGACACCAGTAATGGCTTCAAAAGGCAGGTGCTTCCTTTGCTCTTTCAAAGGAACATATTCATCATGTGTCCTAATGTGCTTCTGGGTACTTTCTTGAAAGCTTTGCTAATGCCTGCTGGTTTACTTGCAATACATTTTCCAGAAACTGTTGAGGGAAATGACAACACATATACTTGGTTCACACTTCAGTCTGTCCAATTAACAGTGTTTGCTGTGCTGGCTGTGAGCCCAAAAGAGGATTTAATTTTAAGTACAGCGGTCTAGTTAACAGAAAAAAAAATAGTAGGAGCTGACTAATGAATGTTCAAAGTGGTAGGCTCTAGCCATTTGTTTCTGCAAGACCGTTCTTCAGTCATGATATCTGAAATGCTCAAAGCACTAGCTACTGAAATTCTATAAAGGAAAAGCATAAGGCTGGCAGAATGGCCAGGATGATTCTCTGTTTAAGAATTATAGGATACCTTAGGCAGACCATAAGAACCCTCTGGGCTCAGTGTCAATAGTTATGCAAGAGTTTTCAAACAGGTCATACACAACATTGAAACAAAAAGAGAAATAGAAATAGTTTCACTTTATTGAGGATTATATTGCAAGAGGTTTTAATTTCCTTTATTTATTTAATATCTAGGCAATATAAAACTATTATATAGGGTACTGAATTTGGGGGCTAAATATGATCTAGACACATTAGCATTAAAATGTATATATGATTTTTATAAAATATGGTCTTATTTAAGAAGTGATCAGAAATTCTTCTGAAAATTATTGACTAAAGACATGAATTCTCACATTTTTTACTCTCCAAGGGTGAGCTACATGGATAGTAACCATCTTAAAACAGTGAAAGCATCATTTCCAAGAGAAATTACAGAATTTACTTGGTAAGTGTAAGAACCTATCACTCTAACATTAAATGGTATTTATATAGTATTTGATTAAAGGGATAAATGCTAAAAATGGCAGTTATTTACATGAAATTAATTTCAGCTCCAAAATAAGGGAAAAGAGAATTAAAACTGTAAAATCAGTGTGTTTGAAAGAAAGCAAATTTGAAAACTATTTAATCTAATTTAAATGATTGTATAAATATCTGCAAAATAGTTATAATAAGAAATAGTTTATGCTTGTTAGATTGATTTATTTTTATTTTGCCTATATGAGTATTTTGTCTACATACTTATATGCGTAGCATGTGCATGCCTGGTGATTTAAAACCCAGAAAAGGTGTTGAATCCCTGAAAATTCTGTTGCAGGTTGTTGGGAGCCTTGATATGGGTGCTAGAAATTGAGCCCGGGTCTTCTGGAAGGGCTTTCTGCTTTTTCATCAAGTGCTCTTAACAACAAAAGCCAATCTCTCTAGCCCCAGGAAACACTTATATCTGGATTTTTTAAAAAAATTTTTTTAAACTGTTAGGAAAACAACAATGAATATAGAGTATGCAGAAAGAAATATATGCTATCAAACAACATAATTAAAAAACAATAGAAGTTTGAAAGTAAGATAAAATATATATATTAAACATGAAATATTAATTAGTCTATCAGAGCAAGAACAGTGTGATACAAGTGCATAGAATTCAAAACAAGAAAAAACAGTGTGTGGTAGTGTCTTCTACTAACATATGAACATACAAACCACAACATCAAATTAGATTTGTGAAGAAAAATACGGAATGCATACTTAAGTTAGATTTCAGGTAAGTAATATTTTACTATGATTATATTACCATTATTCCATGAACATATATAACAGAATATCCATATTTATGGTTAATCTAAAAATAGAGCAACAAACAATATTATCAGAAGATGATTGACTGTTAGCTAGTGGTCTATGAGGGTTATGGGCAATGACACACTGAAAAAGGCTCCTTTCTGAATGATAACATGTATCTTATGACAGGAAAAGACAGAGTGGCAGGATGGGAGCAAGGAGCAGCTGTGTCACTCTGTCATGGAGGAAGCCTCTTGTCCAGTAATGTGACCTTGCTATTAGTGGTAAAATTCCAATGGCTAGTATGTTTTTAAGTATAGCACCTCTTGAATAACTCATTAAGCTTGAAAATACTTTTATGTCTGTTGCAGAATATGGATATTTCCTACAAAGCTCTTTGCTTCTTTCAAGGTCTTATTTTATTAATACAGTTGTATGATTTTCTCACCATTTTTAAAAATATAAATCCATAGGCCCCTCCCCAACCACCGTAAAACAAGTCAAATTAATCCTGAAAGCTCATTGCTCCATAGCCATTGCTGTCTTAGAATGAAGCTGGTTTATTTAACACAATTCATTGATTCACTTTTAGAAAATCCAGAAGAATGTACAGCCAAATTATTAGAAATAATAAATTTAGCAAAATCACTTCATGAAAATCAATATATAATTATAGTAACCACAGACAACTCATAGTACATTAGAAAAAAAAAAGTCACCATTTAGTGTGAAATGAAAACCAGAAAATACCTAGGATTGAATCTACACGTTTCTGTATGAGACCACACAAACATCAGATGGTGTTGAGACGGGGCTTTGGCCTGCTCTACCTTATTGTTTTGCAAAGCGGCGGTTATTCAGAGTGTTCTTTTCCCAGAGAGACTCCATTATAAGCACCATTGATTTTGTGTGGAGGATGACTGATAGCTCTACCTGGGTGGACACATAGACAACACAATCTGTCGAGCACTACCCATAGGGCAGACTTACTTGTAGAAGTAGGAACAATAGCACCCACAAACAATTTCTAACAGAAACCCACTACCATACAAAGTTATGATATATACAATTTACGTCAGAAAAAAGGAGGATCAAGAACTCATCAGACATCTAAGGAGATGATCATGTGGTTTTTTTCATTCATTTTGTTTACATGGTAGATTACATTGATAGATTTCTGTATATTAAATTAGCCCTGCATGCCTGGGATGAAGCCTACTTGGTAAATTATATCTTTGATGTGTTTTTGGATTTGGTTTGTGAGTATTTTATTGAGTATTTTTGCATCAATATTCATAAGAGAAATTGATCTGAAATTCCCTTTCTTCCTTGGGTCTTTCTGAGGTTGAGGTATCAGGGTGACTTTTGGTGCAGTTGTAACTGGATGTCTACATGTAGAAAAATGCAAGTAGATCCATATTTATCACCATGCACAAAACTCAAGTCCAAGTGGATTAAAGACCTCAACATAAAATCAGATACACTAAATCTGTTAGAAGAAAAAGTGGGGAAGAGCCTTGAACTCATTGGCACAGGAGACAATTTCCTGAACAGAACACCAACAGCCCAGGTACTAAAGTCAACAATTAATAAATGGGACCTCATGAAACTGAAAAGCTTCTGAAGGCCAAAGGACACTATCAACAGAACAAGGCAACAGCCTACAGAACTGGGAAAAGATCTTCACCAACCCTGCATCTGACCAAGGCCTAATATCCAAAATATATAACAAATTCAGTTCTCAATAAAGAATATCAAATGGCTGGGAAACACTTAAAGAAATGCTCAACATCCCTAGTTATCAGAGAAATGCAAATCAAAATAAATCTGAGACCTCATCTAATACCCATCAGTATGGCTAAGATAAAAATTTCAAGTGACAGTACATGCTGGAGAAGATGTAGAGAAAGGAGAACACTCCTTTATTGCTGGTGGGAATGCAAACTTGTACAACTACTTTGGAAATCAATCTGGTGTTTTCTCAGAGATTATGGAATAAGGCTTCCTCAAGACCCAGCCATTCCTCTCCTTGGAATAGTCCCAAAAGATGTTCCACCAGAGAACAAGGAAATTTTCTCATCTATGTTCATAGCAGCCTCATTTGTAATAGCCAGAATCTGGAAACAACTTAGATGTTCCTTAGTTGAAGAATGGATAAAGCAACTGTGGTACATTTATACTATAGAATACTACTCAGCTATTAAAAACAAGAAAATTTTGAAAATTTCAGGCAAATGGATGGAACTAGAAATGATCATCCTGAGTGAGTTAACCCAGACCCAGAAAGACACACATGGTGTATACTCACTTATAACTGGACACTAGCCCAGCACGGATGTGCTCTGAGAGACTTCACTCAGAAAGACATTAGGAAAGATGCTGGGACTCCCTATTGTGAGTCCAGGTGAGAGAGGTATGGAAGAATGGGGATATAGAAGGACCCACAGGGTCCAGGAACCCTACAAGAAGACTGTCAAGGCTGGTAGATCTGGACCCCGGGGGGCCTACAGAAACAGCTATACCAGAAACAATGCATGCAGTAAACCTAGACTCCTTATTCAGATCTAAATAATGAACAGTGCATTCTCCACAGTTGCATGGAGAGCAGGGACTGTCTCTGACATGAACTCTGGTGCCCCCTATTTGACCATTTCCCCTTGGTGGCAAGATCTGGCGGCACTCAGAGAAAGGGAAAGCAGGATATCTGGATGAGACCTGATAGGCTGTGGTCATATGGTGGGAGAGGAGGTCCCCTTATGTCACAGGTCTAGGGGAGGGGAATAGGGTAAAGAGGGAGAGGGAAGAGAAAGATGCAAGTGAGGGGATAACAATTGGGATATAATCTGATAAATTATTTTTAAATGAAAAAAGAACTCACTGGACACAGCAGACTGAGCAGCTTCCCTCGTCTGCCCCATAAAGAGATGGACACCTAGCACTCTTGTTACAACGACTCCACTGACCTTTCATCTCACCACCCAGTGTGCACATGGGTGACTTTGTGTGTAAAGGACGAACAAGCAGAGGACTCTAGATGGTCCCAGGCACTACAACTCTGCTCAGTTTCCATTGTTGATGCATAGTACCTAAATTCCTATCTGCCCATTCTCCTGTTTTCACATTCAGATCTGCCTTTCCTCCATTAGCCCCTGCATGGGTCTGCACTAGGAAGAGCTCTTTTGCCTCTGCTGCTGAATCCAATAGCTCGTCTGTGACCCTGCACCCTGACTTATAGACAGCTGCCACAGCAAGCCTCCAGCTTCTTCTAAAGCTAGGTTTGGCTCTTTATCTATTTGCTATCTACCAACTTCCCTGTTTCCTGGGAAATCCCTAATTTTTTTTGAGAAGTTCATATGAGTACTATGTTCACATGATTTCTACTCTTCTCTTTCTTCTCTCCAACTCCTCCCTTCTCCTCCTCCAAATTCCTGTCAAATTTATGATTTCTTCTCCTTTAACTGCTATTGTTTTACACACACACACACACACACACACACAAAACAAACAAGCAAACAAACCAACACAAAACTTTTTGAACTCCACTTTGGACTGTTAATCATTTAGAGCCATTGTATATCCTATATGTATAAATATTCAGATATTTTTACTGTGATGTATAAAATATGTTCTGGGAGTCAATCTTAGTATAAATATTGCATTAAAGAATTAAAGAATCTGTATTTGGATCAGCCAAGCCATCAAGGAAAGTGGAATGCTGTGGTAAAAATTTGCCACTGAAACCAACGTACATTAGAAATTTAGTGTTATTCAATAAACCCTGACATTGTGGGAAGACATGAACATGTTTGCCTATGTTTCTGTCATATCTCACTCATGCCAAGATAACTTAAGATTGCCTAAATAAATGAAGGGCTTCAGTTGATTGGAAAATTTAATATTCAAAGGTGTAAAGCACCCCTATATTGATCTTAGGGTCAATATAAAACTAATAAAAATCTCAGAATTATTCATGGAAGTTGACAAGCTGATTCTAGTATCTACATGAGAATGTAACACACCAATGACAGCCAGGGTTTGTAAGTGAAAACAATATTTTAGATGGTTCAATAACATCCATCAATTTGCATTATATAGTCATAGGTATTAGTTATTTTGACATGAATCTACGTAAGTAGACTCATGGAGATTCTTTTAAAGGCATGTGAACGTAGCAAAGTAGTATTTTGAGACAACATGTTACTATTTTATAGTGTCATAAAATATAGTATTTATTAAATGGTGAAGAATACATTGCATATCTACTTGGAAAACAATCAACATTACCAATTAGTCATAATACACAGACTATTGGACTCCAAAAGAAGCTTAATCTAGCCTTTAAAAAGAATGAGAAGTTGACCAGGAAACAGGATGCATTTGGTTAGGGTGAACAGGCATATTTACAAACGAGCAAACGAGGGCGGGAGGGATGATAGATTCGTTTAATTGAAAAGAAAAAGTTTTTTCGAGTCCCTTTTCTACTACCCGCCCTACCAGTTAACTGCCTTAGACTATCTTGCAATTGAATAAACCAATCATACTGATTGGTTCTTCCCTAGCTCACCGCCAAAGCTTCCACAGAAGCTCAGGTTGTGAAGCCAATCGTCATAACTGTAATTATTTAAGAAGGGTGTGTTTGATGTCTAAGAGTAGGAGAAGGCCAGCCCCAGCCTATCTGGGTTCTGTGCTCAGAGTCTCTCAGGCTGCACGCCTGTAGGGATCAGAGTCTCTCAGGCTGCACGCCTGTAGGGATCTGAGCATCCCCTTCCATGATGACAAGGTGAGAATCCTTTACTTCTCTATTCTGCAGCATTTTGATTCCAAGCAGTCGCGGTTTCCACGGAAATTATTTTCTCAGGAAGAAGGCTTTTACAGTGATTTCAACAAAGGCCACACCACAAATCTTTGTGAGATAATCCATTCCCTGTCTTTGACTCCTGTGAAAATGGCTTGGGACAATGCTATAAGTTCCTCAAAGGCGCACAAGTCTGATTGAGGACATCCGTGGGGCACACACTTCATCTCCGTGATGTGGCCTTTGGCGTGACTGACTATTCTGACCTTTTGATCTTCCAGGAGTTTTAGTAAAAGTTCCAACACTCAGCCATTTCTTTATGCCACATGTTCAGCTGCCATTTCTGATTTTTGCCATCTTTTGCTCTTTGTAAAGGCTATTTTCCCCCCAAGTCACTTGGCTTTAGCTCTTTTTTTTTTTTTTTAACAGTTCTCCATCTACTCTTCCAGCTTCTCTCACAGTTTAAGTATCCAGGCACCAGACTCATGCTTTGCTTGCAAATCCCTTTAACACTTACCCATGTTCTTTGTTCCCAAATCCTGTTTACTATTCAGGTCAGCTACAATTCCCGCCCTGAAAGACCATGTCCATTAGTCCAGTCTTTAACACATATTCTTCACTTTGCCCTGGGCTCCAGCACCCCAGCCCTGCCTCCTAACCCTATGGGTGGTGTGTTCAATGTGATCTGCACACTCACTAACACAGTATTTGTAACTGTGCTACCCTTTACCCACTGCTAAAGCCACTCTAACATTCTAGTTACCTGTGTGCATGTTTGTTTGTTTGTTTGTTTAGAGAACCATACATATCAAATTGGAACTATTAACCCCTTCTATAACAAACGAATATACATTTAGTGACTTAGATAACCATCTATTTACTCACAGTCTCTGTGTCTCAGCTGGTCTCATCAACCAAAAGGAAAGGTACTGACTGTCTGGAACTCTGCCCCCATTTGAGTGTTTAAATCGTCTTCCAAGTTCCAGTGGTTTTTTGGCAAAATACGTTTCTTTGCAACAGTAAAATGCACGGTGTTTCCTTCTTCAGCACAAGAGAGAGAGAAGAGCCATGCTGCTTCAAGCCCTGATCGTTAGACTCATTTAACAAGCTCATCTTAGGATGTGAGGCTCATCCACCAGAATCTGCCCTTTGGTTAACCTGAAGTGAGGTGGTTAGGAACCTTGATCATATCTGCTAAACTGTTTGCACCTTTTCCCCACAGTGTTACACTTAATTGGAGAAAGTAGCATCACTCCTCCTCATTTGCTCCACCCGCATTCATGTAGAGGAGATTATTAAGTTTGTACATAGTAACAGGATTGTGAGGGAGGAGAAATCTTAGGGGTTACATTAGGAATCTTCCTATACAAACTGGGAATGTTGGGTAGTACTTTTTGACAGACAGAAATGCATCTACCTAGCCTGTTTTATCTTTCATCATCTTTTATTTTGTTTCCAGCTTTGTTAGATGTAATGGAAAACATGCATACATGTGCATGGACACACACACACATACAAACTCATGCATGCACATATGCACACATATTTATTTGAGGTATCTAACCTCTATTTCAACTATCGCTATATGTAGAATATAAATCAAATTTATGAAGAAATGGTTGTTTCATAAGTTGTGGAGGGGCAGTAGAAGTGTTTGTCAAACTTTGCCCAAAGTTTCAGTTGTACAGAATGAGAATTTTCTGGAGTGTAACAGCTACAACATGGTAACTGTAGACAAAAATATTACATTATAAACTCAAAATTTATGAATAGGACAGAATCTAAGCTTTTCTCTAGTTTAACTGGATGTTTAGTGACAATCACTTGGCTACAAAGATAGTTGGTTTAGAGTGTTGGAGACTGAGCAGTTTGAATAAATAGTACTCAATGTTTTAAGTTATTGTCTAGGTTTATTCCCTGAAAATTGATAGGTTATTGCTGTGACTTCTGTCATGTTAATTCCTGATGGACAAAATTGGGGGATAAGTAACAGAATTAGAAAAATGTCCCTGCAAGCATTTGCAAAGCTTTGACAAAAGACATGCCCTTGCCATTTATAACTTACAGAATCAGGAGCTTTCCTTCATCCTATCTTACTAAAGTATTAAGCTTGAGCTGGGATTATGGGCCAGTATTAAAAGTAGGAGAATTGAAAAAAGCTGTACATATTGGCAGAGTTTAAACTCACCGAGGATTATGCTGTAACAACTGCTGGTCAGAAGGAAGGGTTCCATGTGCAAAGGAAGGTCCCATTATGTAAATTACTGCACATAAACTACTGCACTTACAAATTCCTGTCCTGCTGGGGTGAACAATTGTCTAGCATGGCCAAGGGAGAGCAAGGTTAATTAAGTTGACCTTAAAATGACAAAAAAAAATTCAATAGCACAGGAGGCAGAATTTAATCTTTACAGGAAAAACTACTAATCGTTATGATTATCTCTGTTTGTGAATAATATTTTCAATTTCATAGCTGTTCTTACCTCCCACAGTCAAATTTTCCAATTAAGACTTACAAAAAGATGTTTTCAAAGAACCACTGTTTTCTAAGACAAGCATGGCCCATGCCTGTTGCTACTTTATGGGTGTTTAACTGAACCAATTGTTCTGTGTAGAACACTGAAAACACCATGATTTCCCTCATTTCCCTCATTTCCATACATTCCATACATTCCATGTGTAATCCTAAAATATGGGGAAACCACTGAGTAAGGATATGATGTGGTACAGCCACCTCCCATCCTACCACTAGCTTTCACACATTAATTAGGGAACAAAAAGCCCTTTGTCAAGTGTGGTACTTCCACAGAAGGATGTTAACAGGAATTGACATATCAAAGATATGGTACCCAGAAGCTCAGCAAATGCAGGCTCTGAGACAGAACCCGTATAACAGTAAAAAGGAACCAGGTTAAATTGTAGTCGGTGTTCTGATAGTCATAATCTGCCATATGGACACTAGAAATAATTACAGGAGCATTGATGTTTAGTATTAGTTTAGCATTGCTCTTCCTAATCCCCAGAGCCAAATCAACTTCCAAACATAACATGAGATAGGAGAACAGGGAGTGTTCAAAAAAAATAAAAATAAAAAGAAGAATTCAAAGTAGAAATTAAAACAAAAATATACTAATGGACTAGCAAGCATTAATAAAAGTATCTTCTACTATGTATATCCTTACATTTCTGTTATTTTATTCAGCCATCACAAGATACTTTAAATTGTGCTAGGAAATCTCACAAACATCTGATTATATTTCCTTTGCTTCATTCAGACAGGCATGAGTATTCAAGGAGAAAACTATGTCATGTTGCTAGTTCCAGAGGCTGGCAGACACAGGCTTACAATCCCAAACCCTGGCAATCATATTGCTCCAGGTTCTGGGTGCCCAAGGAGGATACTTATTGCTTGGAGCTTTAAACACCAGTGACCCCAGACTTACTAGTCATTACAATCCTTGTCTCCTGACAGCAACTACTTTTAGCTGCAGCCAACAAGAAGAGGTGCCAGGTAGCACCTGCTAATATTATAGCTCTCAAATGGGCCTTGAGCTCTGGGACCGTAAGATGAACAGTAACTAATTTTACAGACTCATCTTGGACAGCAGATAATGTTACCGTGCTCAGTCTTATATTTCTGAAACATGTGAACCACCACCACCCCCAAGCCTTTGCAGTTCCCTAGAACTCTCTGACAGACCAGGGTCTGCAGTTTCTCTTCATACCGCCTTCTTTTATAAGCCTTGCCTGTCTGTTGGTGTCTCTGTTGTTTCTGTTTTTCATCATTTCTGCTGCTGCTATTCTCCACAACACTTGGCTATCCTCCCATCTCAGCTGCTTCTATTTCCACTAAAGCTATCCTTTTACTGCTAGTGACATTCCATTTCGGCTTCCGAAAAAGTAGACAAGAGAGTCTTAAGGATAAGACTTTTATTGAACCTAATGTCACAACACTACAGAGCAGCATAGATTGGTTGACTTGAAAGTGAGCTGGAGTCTTCTTATGCAACCAGAAATCAGCCATGATGAGTGAAAACCAAAAACAGTAGTCTTTCATGCGAATGAGTGATTGTGTTTGTACCAATCACAGCATATTCCCTTGTGAAAGTGTGAGCCTTATTTGCACCATATTATCACGCTCCACCAGGGAAAGTATTGTTTGTTCCTCTGGCCTGGTAAAAATGGCTTGAAGTTTACCTAGTATTCCCTGAGATTTGCCTTGCTTAAAATGAAGCTTTCCAAGGCTGGTAGAGTGTGTTTGAAATGCATTTTCAATCATGGTTGTAGTAGGTTTCTATTGCTAGAGAGCCCTTGAGGAGATTATGAGATATTCAAATCAGTTGAACTACCATGGTGATGCTCCAAGGTTGCTATTGTTTAGTTCTCTGCTCAAGGCTGCTAGCCATAAAGGAAGGGCCCTGAGAATTTTAACTATTTACAAATAGCATTAAAACATACTGACCATAAAGACGTAATAGAAATATGACACAGGACTACCAATTCTGATAGCATCAATGACAGTTCCCAGTATTTAGTAATACTGAGCAGTGCTCACTCTGTACACTGAGAATCCTAGGGAAATGTGTGATCCTCAGAACAGACTCCACAGGCCACCTCTGAAGTGGCTCCCAGTGATTCTCATCTCTGCACCCCACCATCCCTGGATAATGTCCTTTCTTGTATGTGGACAGATCCAGTGACTTGCTTCTAACAAAAAGATTTTAGCAAAACTATATAGCAATTCCATATGTGTGTTCTAAAACACTATGGTTCCACATCACTGGCTCCATACTGTACTTGCACTAATGGAGAAAGTTGCTCTGAGGTGACCCTGATAGGCAGAATTAGATGGTGGGTTCCAGATGACATCCTATATGAAACCAAGGCCCTCTATACAGTAGCATTAGAGAAAATTAATACCTCCAAGAATCAGATGAATGCACTTTGCAAAACTGTGAGCCCTCGTCTGAGACAGATCTCCACTTATACTTTAATTACACTATTGAAAGAGACCTTAAAGTAGAGAACTCTGCCAGGGACCAAACGGCCTGAGGCCGACCCCCACCCATTCAGCATTTGCAGCAAACATCCTGCTGGGCCACTCATTAGGTATGCAAGGCATCCGGCTTAGTCCTGAGAAGACAGCGATCTGATCCTAAGATAACCACAGAGACATCCTGCTTTGTCTCACCTGGAAGACCCCTCCCCTTGCAAATGTTCCCGGGGCTCAACCCAGAAGATTTTGTACTTTTCCACTACTCTCCTTGCGTACCCCCGCCCTCCCTAAAGCAGGTTTTAAAAAGCCTGCCATTACCCTCAATAAATGGCTCTTGACAAGCAACTGTTCGCTTGAGCTCTCTCGCCCATATCTTTAACTACAGGTTGCGACCCCCCTCGGCCCCCCAATAACTGACCAGCTGGACTGGTTGGTGGACTAGTTACATGGACTAGTTATCCTAGTTACATGGACTAGTTAGAACTCATTTGAACAATGTCCAGGTCTCTATCCAAGAGATATTTTATGGAAATAAATATATGTGATATTTACAAATCATGCTGTTCAGGATTAGTTATATAAAAATTGACATAAATTATAGTATATTTGGAGAGCCATTATGATCCTGCTACATGGGCTGTAGTACACTGAAACTTATCACAAAAAAAGGACATAAAATAAGCACCAAGGAAAGAAGGTTCAAAGAACAGAGCCCAGGTAAACTTCTTGTTATCTATAAGCATGGTTTTGTAGGCAGGGATTTATTTATATCATCTTGAGTAAAACCAGGTATGGGCTATCATCAATGATGGAAGTTCACCTAGACTTTTTATTGATGAATGGTTTCATAGACATGGTTGACTACATCAAGTACCTGTTTATTCTTTCCAGAGATAAAGTTAGCACCAGATAGCATACTGCCACCATGGAAAGTCACAGAACAAGCACAGATGGCATGACCTATGACCCCAAACAAGTAAAAGCATTGTCATTGAGTAAGACATTCCAGGTACTTAAGACATCATCATCCTGGAATCTGGTGAAAAAGCCAAATCTCACTTTGACAAGGTTAATTCTTCTGTGCATATAGTGACACCTGTATTCCGAGTTCGAATATTAACTCTATTTATTCTGTTTTTTAGTGTTCAGACTTCTGTTGCTTTCCTTAACCCAATGTCACCAACCAAGGCTTTCAGAGGAGAAAAATACCCATGGTATTTATACTAGTTATTAATATGTTTTCTTATAACAACAAAAATAACTTTTTATCTGTTTTTTGGCTATGGAGCAGAATCGTGCAGGCAATTATCTTTTGCCAGCTGGTATAATGTCAATGGTTATCATCAGCAGAGAGTGCCAGAGAGCCATTTCTAAGCAAAAGATTTGTCTTTGTGTTTCTTATCCTATGCGTTTCCCTTTTCATAGGATGGCACTCTGAGTCAGTATTCAGGGTGCCCAGCCTACTGGTGTTTGTATCCTGGTCTATGCCATCTCTACCATTCTGTCAGGATCTAAACTGACTCTGCAGGGAGTTCAGTGGAGTTCTACCAATACCACAACTAGTTTCCAGGAAATTCACTAAAAACTACACAGTAGAATCCAGTGAGTTCCACCTGCACCACTTCTGAATATGATTAAGCTAGTCTTGCATTTGTCCAGCTGGCAGGTCGAACATAGTGACTAACATCCCAGAAGTCATCTACCGTGAGGTTTGGCAAGCCCTTGAGTGGCAGATTCCTGCTCAGGAGCCACAGCCTGTAGAATCTCCCTGCATCACTCAACTATGAAATAGGGTCAGCTACTCCTTCTCCAAAGAGCCCCAAATTTCAGCCTTAGTTTAAAGGTGGCCCCTTCTAGTTACTTTCTCTTCTTTCGGCATGCTTATCTGCTGCCTTTTTTTTTTTTTTGAGAATTATCTTTAAAATTTGTAGCCAATTGATTGCCAGTTACTCAATGATATCCATTCATTCTTATTTATTTACTTATTTAAATTCATTCCAACCACACTTTCTCCTCTCTCCATTCCGCCCAGTCCCACTCCACCTGCCCTCTTGCCCAAATTTGCCCTCCCCTGTTTTCCTTCAGAGAAAGGCCAACTTTCCAAGGATAACCGCTGAACATGGCATAACAATATGCAATAAGAGTAGGCACAAACCCTCCTATCAAGGCTGATAAGGCAACCTGGTAGGAAGGAAAGGCTCCCAGGAGCTTGCAAAAGGGTCAGAGACACACCCTACTTGCACTGTAAGGAGTCCCACAAAAACACCAAGCTAACAACCATAACATATATGCAGAGGATCGAGTGCAGACCCACGCAGACTCCATGACTGCACCATGGGGTTCTCTGAACTCCAAGAGGTAGAAGAATCTGGTGGAGATCTCTACCTGGGCTCTCTCCACCTAATGTTTGGCTGTGGGAATCTGCATCCCCTCCCATCAGCTGCAGGTGGAACCCCTCTGATGATTATTGGGCTAATTACTAATCTATGAGAATATAAGGTTTTCACTAAGAATCATTTTATTGACGTTTTTCTATCATAGGTCTCTGAGCTATCTAGCGTCTGCTTCCTGGTCATCCAGAAAGTATTGAGCACACTGATTCCCTCCTGTGGCATGGGCCTCCAATTAGACAACGCTCACAGATCCTGTACCTCCATTGCTCCAGCACAGCATGCAGTCAGGATAGATTGTACGTCAAAGGTTTTGTGCCTTGGCTGCTGTTCTAGTGCCACCACTGAAAGCCTTTCCTCGTTACGTAAGAAAGCTAGTTCATGGTCCAAATTCTCAATTACTATGGGTCCTCACTAAGGTCACTCTTGTAGCATCCTGGGAGTTTTAATGTACTAGGTTTCCACATTGCCTGCCCCCAATTCAAATAAATTTGTGGTTTCTGTTTGCTGACTGGATTCCAACAAAGTTAGCCTTTATATTTAAAAGTAGTTAAAAATCACTTTCTGTGATGTGTAGTACTTTGTCCAGGCTTTTAAAAAAAACTTCAAAGACTTTTTTCAGAATATTTCTAGACAAAATTGTTGAACACTCATGAATTGGTTCTACTAAAATTTTGCCTCAAGCATTTGTGTATATTTAACATAAAATTAGATCTATTAAAATCCGCTTTCCAAAAAAAAAAAAAAAAAAGAACTAGTATAACTTTTATTTTCACTTTGTGGAAAGCAGTGGTCTAATACACATTAATACAATTTTTACATAAAGTCAATTTAAATGTAAGTAAGCACAATACTTGCCTTCACCAAGAGGTTGAAAGCAAAAGAAAGATTAATCCTAAATACCAAGTGAGGCAGCCTATAGTTTATTAGATACACTTTAAAAACCTTAATTAATTATTCTAGATGCTCCCTCTAAGCTAAAACTATTTTTCCTCTAGAATGTATGGGATTTGGGACACAATGTTTCACACTCACTAGACCCTCAGTAAATTTACGTGAATATCATGATTGAATGGGGTCCTTCCAGATGTAGGTCCATTTGGTAACTGATATCTGAATTAAAGTAAAAAGAATATGTTTATCATGAAATTGACAGTTTTATTTTAGCAGCACATGATTAGAAAGGGAAAAAAAAAGCCACGTAGCCTTGTGGAGCAGGGTTTAATACTAATTGTGTCTTGAAAATCTGTGCTTCTGACATTCCTCACTATCCATATCTTAAGCACATTTAGAATGCTAACTGGAAAATTGGTGTAGACTAGCACTCTGGTGATGATGATGTTAATTCAGTACCTGGCATGTTCCTAGTGCTCAGGGCTTTTTCTAGTTCACCCTCCCTCCCTCTGGAGTAGATTCCAACTATTTTATAAAGAAACAAGTAGAGTTTGATGAACCCTAAAGCCACATTCTTAATTAAGAATAGATCTAGACACTGGTGATGGGCTTTCTGGTTAAAAACCTGGTCGTTTCCTTTGTCCTTCACTTAGACACTGAAATTCACAAGCTTTTTTTCATTGAATCTGTGCAAATGTTAGTGGTAAGAATTCAACACGGTTGAATGAGAATGGCCCTTACAGGCTCATGTGTTTGAATTCCTGGTCCTCATTTGATGACACTGTTTGAGAAGGACTAGGCGCAGTCTTGGGGAAGATGTGGTACTTTAAAGTTTCAAACACCTACATCATTCCCATTTATATCTTCCTGTCTCCCTGCTTTGTGCTGGTAGATCAGAAGGAAATTCTCAACCACTGTTCCAGCCTCATGTCTGCCTATCTGTGGCCAAGTTGGCAATGAATTCTAACCTTCTGGGATAGTGAGCCCCCACTCAATAATATTTTATAAGTTGATTTGTCATGGCAATAAAAAAAGTAACTCAATACTTTATCCACTTAGTAAAGAACAAGTACTAATGCAATACTCATAACCAATAGCTCTATTTGATATTTATTTTATAAAGAAGCATTACTTAAATTCATGAGCTCAAATTTTGTGTCCTTAATCTCATCAGGAAAACCTTACATGTATAAATTTCTTTTTCTTTCTTTCTTTCTTTCTTCCTTTTTTCTTTTTTGTTTTTGTTTGTTTGTTTGTTTGTCTTTTGAGACAGGGTTTCTCTGTGTAGCCTTGGCTGTCCTGGACTTGCTTTGTAGACCAGGCTATTGACTTACAACCACTTGATACAATTGCATATTCTAGTGGTATCTATAACCAGGATGACCTTTATTCAAACATGCCTCCAATCAGCAACAAAGAAAACACAATTATTCATAATATACATTAAAGAAAGTAGTGCATACATTACAAAAGGACTAGTACAATGAAAACATTGTAGTAAAGAGAAAATGCAGACCACATTCTACAAGGAAAGTTAACACTGTATAACCACAAAATTGGTATAATTGCTAGGGAATGCTAAATTACTATGAGGAAATGGAGTTTAAAGAAATGTGTGGATAGAATTATTTACCAGGATTCTTCCTAGAGGTCAGGCAGGGTGACCAAGCAGAGCCAAGAACCTAAACTAATATAGACAGTTCTCTTCTATAGAGAAAAGTGGGAATTTTGGTAAACCCGACAAGGCAGAGTCTTACTAAAGAAGAAAATGCAGAGTTAAATATACAAGCCCAAAAATCAGGGTAGAATGGGGTTGGTATGTGTACTATTGAACAAACACAAATTCTGCATCTATAATGTTCCCTTTTCTACTTTATCCACGTAGACAATATAACATTCTCCATATTTGTTATTAGTCACCATTGATGTGCAAGACTTGTTTCCTTTACTAATTAAGTGGAACTGTTATATATGCATATATTCTAAAATGTGCTTCAACTAAAATGGACAATAAATATTGATTTAGTATAAACATTTATCACTAATATTTTTCTTCCAGACCTATAAAAATCATCCTGCTTCTCTCTGATCATAGTTCTTGGAGACGTGGAGAATGTAGAAAGAAAAAAAATCATCAAGGTAGAAACGGTGATTATTATATTAAAAATAGTTATATGAGAATCAGAGAGAAAGAATTGTTCAAGGGAAGTCCAAACATAGTGTCAGAATTAGATATTTTTAGTGGTGGAAAATAAAGAACTTCAGACCATAGGAATAGAAAAAGGGTGATTATATAACCCTTATAAAACATTGTCTGCAAGGAGTTATATTGACCTTTGTGCATACAGAAGATAGAGTCAGACAATCCAGGTCAAATATACATAATGGTTTGAATATGAAGTTTCATTCACGTAAAAAGGGGCTCTTCTGTGGAAGTGGTGGTCCTTGACAGTAGATACAACTTGGAATATTTGGATCATAAGTTGTTTAACTTTATCAACAGATTAATCCATTTATGGCTTCATAGCAGATGGAGATAATAGAAGTATATTACTGGCAAAATGCCTTAAAAGAGTGAATACTGTCATAACCCTTTCCTGTGTCTCTTGGTTTCCTGGCTGTCTGCTGTGAGCACCTTTCTTCTGCCATGCCCCTTTATCATGACATTTCTGTCTCGTCGTAGTCCTAAACACTGTAGAACCAGGTGAATACTGACTAGAATGGTACTTAGGAAATGTTAAGCCAAAATAAAGCTTTCCTCCCTTTAAGTTTATTCTCCAAAATATTTTGATATACTGACAAAAATAAAATCTGAGCGATTCATAGTCTAAGTCACTATCCAAAACCATAAAGCTGAAACAATAAGGTTTAACTTGGGGGAAGAGAAAGGTTGCCTGGGGAACGGGATGTAGATGGGGTGTGGGCTATTAGGAAGAGCTTGTTTTTCCACAGAAAGGGACACATTTTAAAATTTTTATCTTTGAGATTATAATATAATTGCATTTCCCTTTCCTCTTTCCAATCCTTCCCACTATGTCCCCTTGAGCCCCAGGTGCAGAAGTGTCTGTAGCTGTATTTACTGTGGCTGGCCCCATGGCTCTGCATTTAGACAGACTACATGGCTTTTTAGCAGTATCCTCCTGCTGCAAAGAGAAGCGTGATGACACATTTTGTAACTAGCCAAGTAACATAGAGACAGCATGCTTGTCCAGCTTTATATTTCACCTGTAATTTATTCACATAAATATAAAACTAAATCCTTCCACTCGTTTTAAAAATATACTGGAAGAAAATAATTATATACTCAAATTTAGCCACTATTGTTAATGAGGTTACCCCCCAAAAGACCATTGTTCATGTAACAATACAAGTGAAGAGAGGATTCCGGGCTGAGTTACCAAATAGGAATGAGCTGACCTGAGGGCAGAAGTGCTGTCTTGAGAGGGGGATGGTAGATATTGCCACAGACCTTAGTCTCTTACCTGAAGTCAGGAGCTTTTATTCTGGACAAAGGTGAAAGCTGATTTCTACAACCAGGGACAACATGGTTCCCTATCTGCTGGGAAACCTTATATAAAATGATAAGATACGTGGTTCTCTAATAAATGTCAGAAATCCGAAATCAGCTGTCGAGGGATTGCCTGAATATGTAGCTCGTTGTCTTCATTCCCCAAAGTCCGCACTTTTCCGCATGGAAACTGGTTAAGTGAGAAGGGAGATTTCTTTACAAGCAAGCTTATAAATGTCAAATGCCTCTCTGTTTCCCTACTTGTTTCTCCATCCAACTCATTTTTTTTTTTTTTTGCGTAGTAGCAAGGGAGTTATGAAATCTCACACGTGATCTCTTAGCTTAGAAGCAGCTCCTTAAGAAATGTTGCCTCAGCCTCACTACTATCTTCTCATTTATCGCTAGTATGATGGACCAAGCATGCTTGTCATTCTTCATCTAGGTAAGTCCTCTCCACTTTGTTCTTTAGGGTTCTGCTCTTGCCCAAACTACCTTCTGAATAAAATAATATACATCCTGACATCTTTTCTTTACTGTCCTTAAAACAGTTACAAAGACATATTTGTTTGACTGTGTTGATGATCACAGTGATAAAATGGTTTTTAAAACTAAACCCACAAACATAGGCTGTCATTTGTTTCTTATACGAATCTTTATAAAAATCATTCTGAATCCCTGAATTGTGATTTGTATCCTTTTCCAATGTGACACCTAAGTGTTCTTGCAATGTCGCTGGCTGTTGGGGTACATTGTGTGAAGCCGTGTCTCTGCATATTTGATGGTTAATTCTGTACCTGCAGGAAGCTATAGTCCATTACTGGGTTTTCCATTTTGCAAACATCCACCTTCTTCACTGGTTGATTGGAGTTAATAAAGATCTGAGGGCCAACACCTGAGGCAGGAAGGGAGGAGGGAACTTCCATACTGAGAGAGGGTCTCTGACGGAAGTAAGAAAATGAGGATGGAGAAGGTACTGGCCAGCAAGACCCAGTAAGGAACAGCCGCATCAGGGACCAGGGCTGAGAGAAAGGTAAAGAACTAGCAGTGTCGCAGGTTGTGGGCTAGAGTACTCAGGGATGAAGTTAGATGAGCTAGCTGAGAATCTGCTCAGCTAAGGCCTAAGCTGCTAAATAGTAATGTTTCTTTGTCTTTATTTAACCAATAATGGGTCCAAGGAAGTCCCATTATAGCGAGCTAAGATTTTTAATCCTGAAAAATCCAAAGCACACTTATATTCTGGTATACACCATTTTCTACTGTTTGTGTTTTTACCCTCCCCCCGTTCGTCTATCCACCACAAGGTCCGTTTCTTTCCTAGTCTACATATTTCTCAGGAAGTTCTTGTTTATTTTAATTAATAGCTGCAATGTCCACATAGCTACAAGGTATCTGTACTTGATATGGCATGACCACATCAAGCCAAGCTTGTTCTTGTCTGAGTTTTCTTCTTCATCTTGACTTTGTTTCTCTATCAATACCTGCGTGTTGCCAAGAATTATTAACTCAAGGCACAGACCTGGGTGCATCTCATTTGACCTCCTCTATAATTCTTCTCTTGTCCCATTCTAACATCTCTAAGGTCACATGGTTTCTCCTCTTTTCTCTATTCCTACTGACAACATCATGGTCCAAGAACTCACTATTTCACATCTAAAATACCTTAATTATCCCACTTCTTTTTTTCTTTTATTTGACAGTCCTCTCTAGTCTATTTTACAAAGATCACACAGATCAAGTTGCACCTGGCGTTGTCACTTACCTCTCTACCCAAACTACTCATTGGCTTCTGTTTACCCTTAATATAAAAACAATGAACCCTTTAGCTAGATTATAGTGAGTAAATTGTTTATATTGTTGCACCTTTTCCCTCCTCTAGTCTGCTGCCTCGATAATTAATTCTGCACAGTAACTTGGCTGGGGCACATGTTACCCAGGTATCTGAATAAATATCATTCTAAGATTACCTATGAGGTGTTTCTGAAAAATTAAAATTTGAATCTAAAGAAAAAAATCGAACTGCACTGTACTGTGTAGGTGTCCTCATCCAATACATGTGTAGTGTATAGAACAAAACTGGACAAAGTTGCATGTTTCCAGTGAGGGTCTATGTAGCCATATCTGAGTTAAACTATGGGTCTTCCCTGCACTTGACCTAGAAGCGCAGCATATCAGTGGCTGTCCTAGGACTTACCAGCCTCCAGAATGGAATGAGTCACCTTCTTATAGTTACTGTTGATGTCTTTCCTGTCAGTTCTTTTTCTACTACAGAAAACAGACTTTATCAAACTTTAACTTTCAATTAAAGAATTTCCAGTTTGACTAAAATACCTTATTGTCCTGTGTCTTTCACCTAAAACATGCTTGCCCTGTTTTTTACACAGTCTTTAATCAGGACATGCATGCGTAAACACACGTTTTCACATCTTCACTTGGCTAACAGTCTCATTAACATCTTTACACTCGCACACTCCTGAAATAACATACCTCAAGTTTCACATTAACCTATCCCCCAAATTGTCTTTTTTTCTTGACTCCCGCATATTTTTAGACCAAAACCCAGATTTATTATTTACTAATTTACACTTAATATTTAAGAATGTGATATTGTTGCTGGTGATGATAATGATCATGACAGTAATAACCGTCACCATTTAATGTGTGATCATCAGCTAGGTATTCTTCACGCAGGATTTATTTTTATCAACCCAAGTTGTTTCTTTAAAAAAAAAAAAGGTGTCTCAAGAAAATGCTTCAGTTTTAATGTGAAAAACAAGCAATAAACGGTTTAAAACACTTGCTCAAAATTGTACAGCTAATAAGTGGTAAAAATAGGAGTGCATCCTGCTAAGTTTTATCTTCAGTTTTGCTCCGATTTTGTTTCTTTTGTATGTTTTCATTTTCCACATGAAATGAAAGAGCCTGTTCTTTACTGGAGTATCATTTATATGCTAATTTCTAACATCCTCCTTGTACTCCATTTGAAATTGCAATATAAGTATGTAAACAGTGATGGGATTAATGAAGAACAAGTTAGTCATTTAATTTATAGACATATTTTGGGTATTATTTGGACAGCTGCATGATATGCACTGTCTTCAGTAAAACAAAATTCCTGTGTAAGGCAAAAGCCCCTATCTGATCTCCTAGTAATGTCATTTCTAGGATTCCAGTGAGACTCTGCCAACTACAGGCAATAAAAGAAGTCTTGTAAAGAATTTACTACTCTCCGGTGCTCCCTACAAGCTGACTGAAGTTTTCCTGGGTATCCTTAGGAAATCCTATGCTCTCTGTCTTGGAAGAAGTTGATATTCTCAGTAATCATTTTCATGATCTCCAATTCTCTCCAAGTACTATGCTAACTTCTCAGTCTGTATTATGTGTTTTAAAATGTTTGTTATTTTTGTGAAATATGTATCTATCTATATACGTGTGTGTGTGTGTGTGTGTGTGTGTGTGTGTGTGTGTGTGTATCTTGTGGAATAGTCTAATGTATTTTGATGCTAATTACTGCTTGCTGTCTCTGTGACCCACCTTTCAGTTAATAAATAACAAACTATCCCACCTGGGCAGCTCAGAGGAGCTAGAGGTGTGGCTAAGTGTCCCAAGAAGGAAAGAGAGGAATTCTGGGAAGAAGAGAAACTGCCACAAGAAAGAAGGAGAAAGACCAGAGGAGGAGAGTCAGGCCACCATGGGTTAGATAGAAGAGAAGCACAGGGCTGGCGTGGATGGGGAATTCGTCCCAGATGAAGAACATTAGCAGGTATTTGGGATTATCGATGGAAAGTAGCTTGATAGAAATTGGTAGAAACCGATGACATAAGATTGGGGCAGATATCACATACCTGCCCACTATGGGAAGTAGTTTAGAGTATTAATGTCTGCCCTGCCACAGGTTGACTAAGGCTATTTTAAGATATAACAAGTGTCTGTGTCTTAATTGATTGCTAGCTGGGCACACTTATAATACTAAAAATATAGGTAAGATATATAGATAGATAGATAGATAGATAGATAGATAGATAGATAGATATAGATATAGATATATGATCTTTCAGTTGCTGTAAGAGATGAGATAAATAGCTTGTTGAGGCTGCTGTTTCTTACAGAGATTTTGCAATTCTTTCATGGCATCTGTGCATTGTGCATATACTCTTTTTATTCTATCATGTCTGGTTAATTTACCTGCCCATTTCTCCTATTGAATGCTAACATACTTTTAATAGGCTTGCATCATTCACCTGTGTGTTTTCAACTCTAAAGTGCGTGGTATACCACAGAATATGAAAAAGGTGTTTGCTGACTCAAATGTTATCAAGTTTCTGAAAGTCAAAAGAACAAGCTGGATGGCAGAAGGGATCGGAATCAACTCAGACTTCTGATGTGCAGCTCAGGCTCCTGGGAATCTTATAATAATTTCAAAATTCTGGAAAACCATCTGGCATAACATGGAACTTTCTGAAATAGCCTTAGAGATTCAAACTTTCCAGAGCATTCTAACTAACAGTTTCCCTGGAGTATCTTATTTGAGGATATTCAATATGCTCCATATATTTAAAAAAATTAGAAACTTAATAAATCAATTGTCCAAATGCATTTTTGTAGATACAGTGTCTTATAATTATCTTAAATGCTGTGAGAATCATAAAACATGAACAACTTGCTATTTAATCTTTTCTGTTTGTCCTTAGGTAAAAAATTATTACAAGGCACAGAAAGATATTGTGTCTTTGTTGGACTACAAGCAGTTAGCTCAATAACTAATTAAAATTAATCTGAGGTGCTTAAAACCCTTGAGTACAGTAAATTTGATGATTTGTTGCTACATGCATTATAACATGAGCAATTAATTATCATAGAGAATACACTGCCTACTGTAAAAAATGTAGAGATGCCAGAAAAATGAATCTCACTGTATTTTTCTAAAAGTGTGAGGATACATACAAAGTAACAATGACTTCCACTACGTCAATTAGTTATTGTTATGGAAGAATTGCCAGACAAGCAATGATTAGAGCTCATACACAGTGTAAGGACCAACTGCCGAGGACTGATCTCAGGGATACCGTGTGCTGTCCTTTTGGTGTCAAGCTTAACAGGCTGACCTGACCTTAGGGATCATATTGGCATCTGTACAGTAAGAATGTTTAGAAACTACCTTCTCACTATATAAAGCTGGTGTGAGAATCACATGGAAACCATTAAACCTGAGGTTCCATTAAATAAGAAGATGGCATACAAAGCACCAAGATAATAATCCTGATTTTCTTGGTAGACAGAATACAGCTAAAAGACAAGTTCTCTTAATGCTTATACAATATTTTTTGAAATGTATGTCTATTGAAATGACATAAAAATTTTGTAAGTCTATTTTTGAAGCACTTTTTACCATTCAGTTTGATGTTGTATTTAATGTTTTGTAAAACTTAAACTACAATTTGCATGTGGCTAAGAGAAGAAAATATTTAACTAATAAATTCATCTCTAGATGATTAAATATTTATTCAAGATGAAAATGCCAATATAAATATTGAGCTATTTTTGGAGAAAACATATATTATTTATGCATTATTCATCACATAACACACTCTGGCCAGAGAAAAGTAATGTCAAAACAAACCAAACACATAAGCTACAAATGCAGTATGACAAAGATGGGTATGTTTTTAAGCATATTCTATTTTAAGAAAAGAAACTTGACTGGGAAGACGCTCAGTCGTTGAAGTGTTTTCTATGCAAGTTGGAAGAGCAGCTATGCAAGTTTCATCTCCAGAACTCATGTATAAAAGTGTAGCCTAGGAAAAAGATGTTGGCCAGAGACAGGCAAAGCCCTGGGGACCACAGGTCAGCCATTCTAATATATTGGTATGCTCCAGGCTGGTGAGAGACTGTGCCTCAAAATCTAAGAAAGAGTACCCAGTGTTGATCTCTGGCCTCCATAGCTGCATCAGCATACAGTTACATCTCCTATACAAGCATGTACACACAGGAGAGATTTTTACTGTACAAATTTTGGAGGGAGGCATATGTGAAGGTCAGAAGACAACTTGAATAAATTGATTCTTTATTCCAAATCTGGGTTCTGGGAATCAAACTTCGGTTGTTAGACTTGGTAACAAACATAATTACTATTGAGCTATCTTTCAGGCCAGCTAGCTCATCAAGATAGATTTTTTTTAGGATAAATTATTTTTAAAAATTCATTGATTTATTGTTATGCAAAACCCTGTAATTAGAATATATTTTCCTTAAAGTTCAAGATGCTTTGATGTACTATATATCAATCAAGTGATTATGACAGACATCAAGTAGAATAAGATAATATTGACAAAGCTACCAAATGACTGTAATTTATCTGAAAATTACATGAACAATATATACAAAATAAATTCTTTTTCAAAAGTGATACAACCATACCATAGAAAAATGACTAGGTATATTAAACATTATGCATGTTCGAAGACATCTTGTAATTTGAAAAGATTCATATTCAGATTGATAGTAAAGGCATATGTGCTGTGCTTTGGGAACCTAGAAAAGGGAAGTCCATCTTTCCTCCTGGGGAAATCCAACAGGCTTCAGAATAGGGCATATATTTATCTTTTCCATGAAACATGAGTTCACTAAGCACTAAAAAAATGAATGGGAGAATTCCTGAGATGTAGACAAATGTGTATGAACAAAGCTATGGCAATGAGACAGAGTATGTCTTTGCACTTGGGAGGCAGATCCAGACAGTGCTCTGTGAGTTTGCAGCCAATAATATCTACACAGTAAGTTCCAGACCAGTCAACACTATATATGAGCCATCTTTCAAAAATAAGAAAGGGTGCATAATATAGTATACATGTGAGCATTTGGCAATGGAGTCTATGGAAAATCCTGAGAGGTGAAGTTTGGTGCACTGAAAGATTTACTAGACCATAAGTGCCACTGGTCATTACCATATGAGAGTTCAACTTCACTCTCACGATAAAGCTGTATCTAATTTTTTAACAGCCTCAAAATTTTCTAAGTTATTCGTATATATTATAGTGTAGTGTGGAAAAAATGATTGATTATATGTGTTATTTGTGCCCCAGTTCCTTGGTCAAATTTGGTTCCATTTACTGAACTATCATCCTGAATGAGGTAACCCAGACCTAGAAAGACATGCATGGTATATGCTCACTTATAAGTGGCTATTAGCCCAACATAGATGTCCTCCGAGAGACTCCACCCACCCAGTGATGGATGGAATAGATGCTGGGACCACCAACCAGACCCTGGTCTGAACACTGAGACATGCATGGAAGAGTGGGAGGATGGAAGGACCCCAAGGGGTCAGGAACCCCACAGGAATACCACCAAGGCCAGCGGATCTGGTCCCAGGGGGCCCTCCACAAACTGGCGCACTAGGCAGGGACAATGGATGCAGAAAACCTAGACCCCTTGTTCAGATATAGCCAATGGACAGCTCATTCTCCATGGTTGTGGGGTGAGTGGAGACTGCCTCTGACATGAAGTCTGACACCTGTGATTTGACTACTTCCCTTTGGTAGGGAGGCCCTGGGGATATATGGAGGAAGGAGATGCAGGCTATACTGTTGAGAGCTGGTAGGCTGTGGTTCAGATGGTGGGGAAGGAGGGCCCTCCTGCCAGATATCTAGGGGAAGGGAATAGGGCAGAAGAGGGAGGGAGGGTGAGAATGGGGAGATAAGAGTGAGGGGGTAAGAATCAGGATGTAATATAAATACATTATAATAAAATAAGAAAAAATCTATAAACCTGTTGAATACATAAAAGAGACTTTTGAGCTTTATGCAGTAGAGCACCAAAAAAGATCCGAGTGTCATCCACAGGGACACAGTTTTATAGCACCAGGTCCATGGAGATGACAGCAAATGAGGACCATACTTTTAAATTTTTTACGCAAAAGTCTATAGGAGAAATGGTTAGAGCTACCTTCCAGATCTCCACTGCCACCAGGAAAATGGTGGGGGTGGGATGAGTACAGCCCAGAAGCCACACTTAAAACAAGAGACTGGAGGAGCTAAACAGAGGGCTCATCAGTTAAAAGCACTTGTTGCTCCAGCAGAAGACCAAGGTTCAGGTCCCAACACCCACATGCTGGTTCACAATCAACCATAACTCCAATTGCCCAGAAACAGCCTCCCATTTCTGCCTTGCATCCACACAGTTCATAGACACATAATATTAGACTTCCTAGGGTCACTCTCCACCTCACCAACAATACATATTTTTTTCACATTTTCATTTAGTTTTAAATATATTCTCTTGTTATTCTGCAAGTTCGCTCCTTGTTTTTTTTTTCTTAGTTTCTACTGTTAATGCTATTTTTTACTTCCAATATAGTTTTGTTGATAGAAATTAAATTTGGATCATTTAAGATATCTTCTAGCACCCTGCCTACCATGTTGACTTATGCAAACACTGTTGAATATGTATAACTATAATAACTATTTTAATATTATATTGTCACAGAGCCAATCATCTGTATCAGTTCAAAGCTAGCTTTGTCTAATTTTTTTTAATTCAATTGACTCTCTTCTGGGTAACATCATGCTATTGCTTCTCTTACAATAATTGATAAAATTGTGGGTTTTGTCTTTGGGGACAGTGGTTATTTATGTTTTCCTACTAATATTCTGGTTCTTTTTTTTTTTTTTTTTTTTTTTTTTTTTTTTTTTTGGTATGGACCAATTACTTGAAATTATAGAGACTCAAGTCTTGATTTTCACATTTGTTAGGCAGAGCTAGAACATTTTATTCAGATGGTTAATTTTCTGAAACTTGGAGGCAAAACACAGAACAGGCCCTGTTGCCCTGTGATTTAGGAGATGTTTGATGCAGGATGGTGGCCCTGTGTTTGTATTAGGGCTTGCTTCCTCACATTCCCTCAGGTTACTCATTCCAAATATGATGAACAATCGGCTCAATACTTCCCATGGTTCCTCTGCAGCTTTCCTGTGTTCTGTGCCTCTGCTCATGGTCCTTGTTTGCTCCACTGCTTTTTTGAACATGATCATAAGACTGTCCATATACCATGAAACTTTCTGGGCTTCCCCTCAATGCATTCTAAAAATTATCCAGGGAGTATCCCTGGACAACTTCATGGTACATCTCTTTTATGACTAAGTGAGACTGAATGAAAAAGAGGAAATAAAATGCACGAAGCAGAAGACATGCACTGCTCCAGATCTCAGAGAGAGAGCAGCAGAGCTGAGGGGTGGATGACAGGACATCTAGAAGGAGCCTGTCACTTCAGTCAGTGTATCCCTAGGAAATGAGTCTTTCTCGGGGTCTAGGAGTGTTAACCCTTAAGCTTTTCCATTGGTGACTTCAGGTCAGGTGGGTTGAAGAAAGCACATATGAAGACGTGGGCTTATTCCCATGGCTCCAGTATTGACAATTAGGTTTCCTCAGCAGCAGTGGCTATGGGCTGTGTAGGGTTCTGGGTCAGTAGGATGAACCAGGGGGTTACTTATCAAACACCCACAGGAGGAAAGCAAGTGTTAGATAGGTCACCAGCAACAAAGTACGACTGGCTTTCAGGTAAGCCATGTCAACTCTAACCATGGACGCCCAAGCAGCAACTTCATTAGGCAAATACATGACAAAAACATAAATAAAAATATTTTATAATGGGAACAGGAGAAACCAGGACAAATATAGGAAAAAAAACACAAAATTGTGTGTTATCTATAATAACAAGGCGAAAACTTGAGCCACAATCAACAGTAAGCTGTTTTGTAGGTTCAACAAACTATTTGCCTGTGTTGGACTTTTTTTTTTAAAGTCACCCTGCTAGAATGGAAGCAGTATGCTGCTTAGTTCTCTTGTACTTACCCAAAAACATTTAGTCTTTGGATACTAAGAAACATTTATGAATACAAGTAACTCATATGGAATGCTAGGGCTCATAGAAAAAGCGCCAGCAGCCTGGAGACGCCATAGGCCCTGTGCAGTTGCTACTGTACTCTCAGAACTTATCCTCATGGCCAGCATTCCCGTTTCAAATTAAATTTAGCAATTGTAGTTTCCACGCCTGAGTTTTACATTGTATTTCAATGACTTAATTAAATGGTAGTAAATTCAATCAGCTACTGTAATTTCACAATTCTAAGTATATTTTTTTCTTTGAAAGAAAATATATCAATAGCTAGCTGGAGGAAATTTTATTAGACACATCACCTGACAGCCTTATTAGATTTACAAATTGACAATGAATTCTTGTAGTTTAATCTTCAGTACTGTTTCATGTTTGTGTGATAGCACCAGACCAATCTTTATGTATTTTGGTTTAGTTCTCACTGTAAAATTTTCTTCCACATTTTAGCCCTTAGGTTTTTCTCTTTGTGAGTGTGAAAATCTAAATATGGTCATTATTTTTAAATATTTTTATTAATTATTCAACCTTAGATATGATTTAATGCTCTTAATGTTTGCTGATATTTTCTAAACAACAAATCCATGAATTTTACATATTTCTCTATCAACATTTGAATATATATATATATATATGGCAATGTTTGAGAATTCTGAGATTACACAAGTGCTTATAAGCTACTCTGTAGAGCAGGTAGAATTACCTGGAGTAGACACTAAAAAGCCACATAATAGGCCAAGAGTGGTGGTGCACACCCAGCACTTGGTAGGCAGAGGCAGGCAGATCACTGTGAGTTTGAGGCCAGCCTTGTCTACAAAGTGAGTCTAGGACAGCCAAGGCTACACAGAGAAACCCTGACTCAAAAAACCAACCAAACAAACAAACAAAAAAGAAAAGCCACATAAAACCACTTGGTAATTCAGGTCAGAAAATAGTAGATCACGGCTGGGTAGTATAGAATGCAGGATTCATTGTCATATTTTTTTCTCTTTGTTTTAAAATTTACTGGGAAAATGTGAAGTCCCACACATTCCTCTGTCACTTAACAACCTTCTCAAGCGTCAGTTCATAAGAGATAGAAGGACAATATAACCCAACTAGCAATTTCAGAATGAAGGATTCACTTCTTACTTATATACATAGGTGCTTTGGATCCAGCATGCTATGTGGTTTAAAATGTCAAAATCCTACATAGGTTATTCTCATTCAAAAACAAAAACAATACCTTAAATCTATCATTCCCAACTAAGACCCACAATGATCAGAACAATTCATTGGACTCAGAATTTAAGTAACAAAATAGCAGAACAGTATATTCATGTGGTAGGTGTTTGTCAAAGAAATGTAACCCGAAGATAAATATAAGCTAAATGAAATTCTAACTTGAAAATATTAAATACCTGTTAAAATAAATGCCAGTTACTTACTTATAAAAAAGGAAAACAACGTAAGATGTGTGAGGAAAACAGTGGTGGGAAGGGATGTCAGTATTAAACAAAGGAATCCCTTCTTAGGACTCCTCAGACATGAAAACACTTCGTAGGCTGTTAAGTCTACCATCCAGGGACTCAGTCTGTGACTGAGGACGACTAGGATGCCAAGAAAAGCTAACAACCGGGTATCCTTTTTATGTTTGTTCATCATCATCTGGGTACATCCTAAAACACACACGGGGGGGGGGGGAGAGAGAGAGAGAGAGAGAGAGAGAGAGAGAGAGAGAGAGAGAGAGAGAGAGAGAGAGAGAGAAGGAGGAGGAAGGAAGAGAGAGGATGAAGGGAGGGAAGGAGGGAGGGAGGAAAGAAGGGAGAGATCGAGACAGAGAAAGACAGACAGACACAGAGATACAGAAAGACAGAGAGATAGAGAGGGGGGAAGTAAGTGAGAGGAAGACCACAAAAATCCAAGAACATAATGTAGCAGGTGCACAGTGCATCATGTACATCATGAATTCTTTCAACCATACCATAATCTCCCATCTTAAACTTGGAACTCAAGTAAAATCAAGTGTTCTAGCATGGTTTAAAAAAAAAGATTGAGTACAACATGAGACAAAATAGGCATAAATTGCCACTGCTAACATTTATCTATGAATATTTGTTTATTTAAGCTTAGGTGCCTGCATTTCCATATGTAACCAGAGAATGAAGAATACTTGCTAGAGCTCTACTCAAATTGCTTAGCTAGAGAATATGTCATACTAAAACTTGCCACTACTTTCCCACCATTACTTCACATCAGTTCTTTTACTTTTCAATCTCTGTAATGATGGAA
Organism: Acomys minous; assembly: GCF_964271855.1. Classification (NCBI taxonomy): domain Eukaryota; kingdom Metazoa; phylum Chordata; class Mammalia; order Rodentia; family Muridae; genus Acomys; species Acomys minous. The sequence continues at coordinate 146,900,758 of NC_140483.1, forward strand.
AATTGGTGTGTGTGTGTGTGTGTGTGTGTGTGTGTGTGTGTGTGTGTGTTTTAAAAGTCTGTACATATTCATATGCATGTGTACACATATGCACAAAGGTCATATATTGTGCGTGCAGAGGCACGCTGAGGTTTGAGGCTAATGTCAGATGTTCCCCACTTTAATTTTTGTGGCAAGATCTTTCCTGAGCTCACAAATTCAAATGAGCTGGCTGTTTAGGAAGCTTCATGGATCTCTGTCTCTCCGTCATCAGCATGGGATTGTAGGTATGCATCCTTCAACTTGCCTATTATCTAAGTAGTGGGATCTGAACCCAGGTCCTCATGCTTGCACAGGAAGTTCCTTCCTAAGAACAGCGGTCTTTCCAGGGCCCTATTATAAATGGTCTTACACAGTCTGAATCAAAATAATCCACCCTAGTGGTCATGTAAAAGACAATCTGCAGCCAACGTCGCAACTATAGACAAAGGTTCTCTCTTATTTATAACCTGAATCCTTTTCACAGTAAATTAGTCATCATACTTATGGGGATAACATTCTAAGTCTCAATGTTACTACATTCAAATAGTGATAATAAAATTGCTTTAGAAAAACAAAACAAAAGCCTCTACAGTTTTGACTAGAAACAAACATTAATATTTATAGGTAGCATATCCTCCAGCGGTTCTAACTGTGCTCACACATAACAACACTGAAGGAGGATGGCAGGGTTTTGTTTTGCATGTGTTATCATCTGAAAAGTTCCCTAAGGGAATGCTAGCAAAGTATCAAAAACTACAATCCAATGTTTTCAAAGTAAGAGTGATTTTTACTGGTTTTCAAAGTGACTTCTTATCTGGGTATGTATCTGATAATCATCGGATCAGTCTGTCATCTACCTGTCTTCTAAGCTCCCTCTTATAAAAAAAAATAAAAAATAAAAAAAACCAAAAAACAAAAAACACAAGAAACTTCAAGTCCAATAGGTGTTGTGCAAATACTCTTTTGATCATCCCTAGGAGTGTGGTCCACTTACCATATGTCATCCTTAAAGAATACACACTCTCTCTCTCTCTCTCTGTCTCTCTCTGTCTCTCTGTGTCTCTCTCTGTCTGTCTCTGTCTCTCTCTGTCTCTCTTTGTCTCTCTCTCTCTCTCTCTCTCTCTGTCTGTCTTTCTCTCTCTCTCTCTGTCTCTCTCTGTCTCTCTCTCTCTCTCTCTCTCTCTCTCTCTCTCTCTCTCTCTCTCTCTCTCTCTCTCTCTCTCTCTCTCTCTCTCTCTCTGATCCTCACTGCCCTTGTCTCCTGTTACCCTGCTAGTAACTACTAATTGTCATCACTCTTTAGTTGGGGGTAAGACCTACATGTCCTCTTCCTCCCTCTAGGCTTGGGTTTGTCTGGCTTTATCTTTCATAAGTCTTGCCAATGTCATCACAACCATAGTGAATTCATATCCATGAGCTTTAGGAGAAAAAGAAAATAGGTAATCAGGTGGGAAGGGAGCTCTGGGGGAACTTGGTAGAAGTTAGGAGAGGGAGTAGACATAAAACAGTATTATATGAAATTCTTTAAAAAAAATTAAAGTACTATTTCAATATAACAGGAATTTTTGAACCGTAAAATGAAACTTTAATGAATGATCAAACAAAATTAGGTGAGAAGCTATCCTCATAAACTCACAGACTGTAAGTATGAAGGACATAAACACATACTAAGGATCATGAGCATCAACACTGGTGTTAGTGGCAGTGAGAGCAGAAAGATCAAAGCCACCTTGAGGCACTTCCAACATTCATGCAAATGAGGAGTTGTATGATGATTCAGTGGAGTTCAGAGGACAACTGGGAAGATTTGGACAAAGCCTTGGAAGCCCCAAGCCTGAAGCCAAGAAAGAAGAATGAGTAGAACTGAAACATTTAAAACGAAAAAGAAGAAAAGAAAACCTACGGCATGTATAGTTCATGTGGAGGACCCAAATTTTGCTCCTAGCATCCATATGTCACTTACAATCACCTGTAATCCCTGTTCCATTGGATTCTATACCTTTTTCTGGTCTCCATGAACACTTTCACTCACATACACATAGACACATATATTCATAATAAAATCTATATAAAGATTTTTAAATTATAAGTTTATTTAGAAACAAATTATTCCCAGAATAATTAATGCATTACCTGAGAAGAATAAAAATAATAACCCAGCAGTTAAAGTGAACCGAAAAATATAAGAGTAAGATTTGTATTTTAGAAATAGCCTACAATGAAATTCACCTGGGTTTCAAACACTGTACTTTTTTGCCACTGTATTTTCTGAGATGACTCATCTTTCTTGTTAGCCACTCTTTAAGCTTCTTAAACACACTTTTATGATCAGAAATCCACAGATTTCTATTTCATTCTATTTGAATTTTACTTTGACAAATTTGTTTCAAATTTTTTAAAAGAAGCTGGACTGAGGTCTCTAACCCAAGATACTCAAAGTAACAAAACAGTAAAGATGAAAGGTCAAGGTCTCCTGAGCTGCAGAATAATTTCAAGACCCAACCAGGCAATTTAATAAGATCCTCAGGGAAGACAGAGAGAGAGAGGGAGAGAGAGAGGGAGAGAGGGAGAGAGAGAGAGAGAGAGAGAGAGAGAGAGAGAGAGAGAGAGAGAGGAGAAGTGTAAAGAGGGCTGAGGGCTGGAGGAGTGTCTCAGTGATAGCTCAGTGACAGAGTGCTTACTTAGTATGCTCAATTGCCTACATTCAATGCTCAGTGCTATAAGAACAAACAACCAAAATCAACGAAATACACAGAAGGACCTAAAATAATAGAAGTAGAAGCTATCCTAGACCTTTAGTTGATGGTGTTTATCTAGTAACCACATCAATTATCAGAGAATCCAAAATAAGTTTTTCTAGTAAGTATATCAAGGCTTGTTTGTAATTCAAGTGTGACAGCACACAATGGATTTGTTAACTGTTCCTTTTTGATATTCTGATTAAAAATTACATATGAAGTACATTGAAATATCTCACCAAAAATAAAATAGTGAAAGTGAGATAAAATGTGAATATAAAACCAACACATAGTTTTTTAATCTAGATAGTGGTGATTATGTTATTAACTTCAGCATACTTGGAAATTTTCATGTTTAAGAAGCAAAAGTGTAAAAGGAATTGCAATTAACTATGTAGCAACATAGTCTATTAAACTGTTTCTGACAGCTAAAATAATTATTTTTATGGGCCTGTTTTTAACACTCCTGATGAAGCCCATGCAATCCAGAGCTTCCTCTGTGTTAATTCATTTTTACTTTGAAAATAAATATCGTATTTTTGTTTCAGAATCCAGCTAATCTAATAATTCACCTTATAGCAAAACATTTCCGTCTTACACAGAAAGATGCAGTGATCAGGAACAGAACATTAAGGGAATGTTCTACTTTGAAAAACGCGAAACTGAAAGCTTTCAGGAGGAATCTTGGAAGGTAAACGTGAAAGAATAAGCTAAGGGGACCCCACCACGGGTGTGGTAGCAGTGCTGAAGCACACTCACAGGGTACTGGAAGTGAAGAAAAGTTTACTACTATTTTTGCAGAAAACTGAGACAGCAAGCTGTGATACTCCCACTGCCTCAGATACATAGGCATACACAAAGGTGGCTATGACCTTTAAAGGACATAAGAGAAGCCTTTCTTTGCCTGATAGTCTTGAAAATTGAGGATTTTATCTGGTCAGATGCAAAAAGAAAACAACAACAACAACAACAACAAAAAACCCATGTACCACTTCTGTTTATATCAATTCCCTCGAGCTTTATAAGCCCAGTTGGAGTGTAGAGTGAGGGTAAGATCTAGACTCCCTCTTGGTCCTTCCCCATGAGAAGTGCATAGAGGAAGACTAACTACAGAACACCAGGTCACTCTGCTGCTCTGAGCAGCACTGATTGATCTTGTTGGTGGCTGTTTATATAAAAAGAACAGATGAAAGTCCCAGGAACCCTATTCTCTCTTGCTTTAGGAAACAACAGTCTCTATGATAATAGCCACTATAGAGTATCTTCTTTTTTATAATTAATAATAGCATGATAGTTGAGACCATGCCCAGTGCTTCTATTTAGTATTTATTTGCATTTAAATCATAAATTTAGCAGCAAAAAAAAATGAAAAGTGCTTTACATATGATTGGAAAAAAAGAAAGTTAAAGACATATAGTAAAAAGGATTCATACTGTTATTATTATAAAATAATTTAACAGTTCAGAGAAAGTAACTTGTCATTATTAAGATATGTTAGTACTTCTGGCTACTGTGTAATCTCATATGATATAGCTGAAGACACAGTACTCAAGCACACAAACTCTTAGCTACACTTTCACAAGGCTAATCAAGTTTTGGAAAATAGATCTTAAGAAATTTATTATCAGAAAGATGATTCCAATCTTCAATTTAAAGAATGTAACACTGGATGTTGGTTCCAAGATGGCGATGCCTAACACCCACTGTGTTTGAGCAACAGGTCAATAGTGAACACTCAGCAACCCAAGGACTGATCTAAGACTCATACAACAGCACCAGTAACCTGCAGGTGAGAGGGCTCCAAATAGTGTGGAACAGTATAAAAATCCCATGGATCCAAAGACTAGAGCCACACATCTGGCAGGCAAGCAGCCACCAAGATCCTTGGCATGTGCACAAGAGCATCCCCAGGGGCTGGCAGGTAGTGTCTGATTTCCCATGGTGCAGAAACAGGCTCTGCTCCCAAAACTATAGGGTTGGTGGGTCTCTGCACTAAGCAGACACCACAAACTAAAGCACTAGTGGATCTGAACACAGACCACCTAGAAAACCCATCCATAACTCCAGCAGGCCAAACAACCACTGGAGTTGCCAGGTGAATGCAACTCCCCAGAGTGACAGACAGCATCTGATTTCGGAACAGAAAAAAAAAAAGCACTTGCTCCCCAAAACTCCACTGTCCCTGAGTCCTAGCTCCAAAGAGACACCACAGACTAGAACACAAGTAGATCTGTACACATACCATCCAGAAAATCCAGGTGCCCAAGTATCCAACACGCAGGCCCCACACAGAAACATCACAATGGGAAGAGGTCAGTGTAAGAAGACAAATAACAACCCTCCAGGGCCATGGGATCCACCAGAAACCAGCAGTTCCACCACCACAGCAAGCACTGGAGATACTATCACAGCTGAGGCACAAGACAAGGATTGCAAATCTTAGGTTATGACAACGATAGAGGCCTTAAAGGAGGCCTCAAACGAGAACTGGAATACACACAGCGAGAAATGCACCAATCACTTGAAGAAACGACTATCAAACAGGAAAAAGAAATGAATAAAAATTTTATGATCTGAAACAGGAGATCCAAGCTATGAAGAAAATACAATCTGAGAGAATCCAGGAAATGGAAACCCAAGAGAAGAGGACAGAATCTACAGACACAGGTATGACCAACAGAATTCAAGAGACAGAACAAAGAATATCAGTGATAGAAGTTATGACTGAAGAAATGGATACAGCAGGCAAAGAAAATGCTAAGTCTAAAAAACTCTTGACACAATATGTGCAAGAAATTTGGCGAGCAATGAAAGACCAAACCTAAGAATCATAGGGATAGAAGAAAAACAAGACTCCCAACTGCAAGGCCCAGAAAATATTTTCAACAAAATCATGGAATAAAATTTCCCTAAGCTAAAGAAAGAAATGTCCATAAATATACAAGAAGCCCACAGAACTCCAAATAGATTGGACCAGAAAAGAAAATCCTCTCACCATATAGTAGTCAAAATACTAAACATACAGAACAAATAGAGAATAATAAAAGCTGCAAGAGAAAAAGGCCAAGTCACATATAAAGGCTAACCTATCAGAATTACACCTGACTTCTCAGCAGAGACCATGAAAGCCAGAAGGGCCTGGACAGACGTCATGCAGACATTATGAAAGCACAGATGCCAACCCACACTACTATACCCAGTAAACTCTCAATCATCATAGATAGAGAAAACAGGATATTCCATGACAAAACCAAGTTCAAACAGTACATAATCACAAACTCAGCCGTACAGAAGATACTAGAAGGAAAACTTTAACTCAAGGAGGGTAATTTCCCTGAGGGAAACAGAAGAAATGAATAACCCCACACCCACAAAAGAAAAGAAGTTCTCACACACACACTCTACCACTACCAACCTCAAAATAATAGGAACCATTAACCACTGGTCATTAATATCACCCAACATTAATGGCCTCAAATTCTCAAGGAAGACACACAGACTAAGAGAATGGATACAAAAACAGAACTCATCAATCTGTTACATACAAGAAGCACACCTCATCAATAAAGATAAACATTACCTTAGAATAAAGGGCTGGAAAAAGGTATTCTAAGCAAACAGATCAAAGAAATAAGCTGGAGTAACCATTCTAGTATCTAATAAAATAGACTTTCAACCAAAACTTTATACTCATCAAATGAAAAATACACCAAGATGATGTCTCAGTTCTGAACATCTATGCCCAAATACATAAAGGAAACATTATTAAGGCTTAAATTACACATAAAACCCCACACTTTAATAGTGGAAAACTTCAGCACCCCACTCTCACCAATAGACAGATCATTGCAACAGAAACTAAATGGAGAAACAATGAAACTAATAGATATCATGAACCAAATGGATGTAACTGATATGTACACAACTTTTCATCCAAATGCAAAAGAATTTACCTTTTTCTCTGCACCTTACAGAACCTTCTCCAAAATCAACCATATAATTGGCCACAAAACAAACCTCAACAGATACAAAAAGATAGAAATAGTTCCTTGCATTCTATCAGATCACAATGGATTAAAGTTGGATCTCAATAACAACAAAAACAGCAGAACACCTACAAACTCATGGAAACTGAACAACGCCCTACTAAATGATACCTGAGTAAGGAATGAAATAAAAAAGAAATTAAAAACTTCCTAGAATTCAATGAATCCAGAGGTACAACATACCCAAACTTATGGATTACAATGAAAGCAGTGCTAAGAGGAAAATTCACAGCATTAAGTGTCTTTATTAAGAAATTGGAGAGAGCCCATATTACCAACTTAACAATGCACCTGAATGCTCTAGAACAAAAAGATGCAGACTCACCTAAGAGAAGTAGACAGCTGGAAATCATAAAACTCAGGGCTGAAATCAATAAAATAGAAACAAAGAAAACAATATAAAGAATCAACAAAACCAGGAGCTGGTTTTTTGAGAAAGTCAACAAAATATACAAACCCTTAGCCAAACTCACTAAAACACAAAGGAAGAGTAATCAAATCAACATAATAAGAAAAGAAAAGGAGAAATAAAAACTGACAGTGAGGAAATCCAAGAAATCATTAGGTCCTACTTCGAGAGCCTATATACCACAAAATTTGAAAACCTAAGTGAAGTGGACATTTCTCTTGATACATACCACTACCAAAATTGAACCAAGATCAGACAAACAAATTAAATAGCCCTAAGGATATTGAGGAAGTCTCCCAACCACAAAGAGCCCAGAGCCTGATAGATGAGCAAATACCAATTCTCTTTAAACTCTTCCACAAAGTAGAAACAGATGGAACATTACCAAACTCGTTCTATGAGGTCACTGTAATTTGATACCTAAACCACAGAAAGATCATACAAAGAAAGAGAATTTCAGACCAATTTCTCTCATGGACATTGAAGCAAAAATATTCAATAAAATACGCACAAGTAGGCTTCAAACCAGGTATGCAGGGGTGGTTCAATATATGGAAATCCATCAACGTAAGCCATCAGATAAGTAAACTGAAGAGAAAAAAAACCACATGATCATCTCCTTAGATGCTGAAAAAGCATTCAACAAAATCCAACACCCATTCATTTTAAAGTCTTGGAGAGAGTGGGAATACAAGGCACATACCTCAACATAATAAAGGCAATATACAGCAAGCCTATTGCCAACATCAAACAAAATGGAGAGAAACTTAAATCTATTCCACTGAAATCAGGGACAAGACAAGGCTGTCCACTCTCTCCATATATCTTCAGCATAGTACTTGAAGTTCTAGCTAGAGCAATAAGACAACTAAAGGAGACCAAGGGGATAAAAATAGGAAAGGAAGAAGTCAAACTATCACCTTTTGCAGATGACATGATAGTATATATAAGTGACTCTAAAAATTCCACCAAGGAACTTCTGCAGCTGATAAACACCTTCAGTAAAGTGGCTGGATACAAAGTCAACTAAAAGAAATTAGTAGCCCTGCTCTATACAAATAACAAATGGGTAAAGAAACTATACCCTTCACGATAGCCACAGGGATATAAAGTATCTTGGTGTAACTTTAACAAACAAGTGAAAGATTTTTATGAAAAAAAACTTCGAGTCTCTAAAGAAAGAAATAGAATAAGTTATCAGAAGATGGAAAGACCTCCCATGTTCCTGAATCGGGAGAATCAATATAGTAAAAATGTCCATCCTACCAAAGACAATCTATAGATTCAAAGTAATTCACATCAAAATTGCAAGACAAATCTTTACACACCTTCAAAGACCAATTCTCAACTTTATATGGAAAAAAAAAAACAAAATAGCTAAAACAATCCTGTACCAAAACAATAAAAGATCTTCTGGAGGAATCTCCATCAGGGATTTCAAGCTGTACTACAGAGGAACAGTAATAAAAACAGTATGGTACTGGCATGGAAATAGGCTGATTGACCAGTGTAATCAAATAGAAGACCCAAAAGTAAAACCACACATCTATGGGCTTTTGTTTTTTGACAAAGAAGCCAAATCCATACAGTAGAGAATAGATAGATAGCATCTTCAACAAATGATGCTCATCTAATTGGATGGCTACATGTAGAAAAATGCAAATAAATCCATACTTATCACCATACACAAAACTAAAGTCTAAATGGATTAAAGACCTCAACTTAAAACCAGATACCCTAAATCTGTTAGAAGAAAAAGTGGGGAAGAGCCTTGAACTCATTGGCACAGGAAACAACTTCCTGAACAGAACACCAACAGCCCAGGCTCTAAGGTCAACAATTAATAAATGGGACCTCGAGAAACTGAAAAGCTTCTGTAAAGCAAAGGACACTGCCAATAGAACAAATCTATATCCTACAGACTAGGAAAAGATCTTCACTAACTTTACTTCTGGCAAAGGGCTAATATGCAAAATATATTTTAAAAAATTCAAAAATTTAATTCCACAAAACCAAATAAACCAATCAAGAAATGGGGCTCAAAATTAGAGAATTCTCAACAGAGGAATATTGAATGGCACAGAAACACTTAAAGAAATGCTCAACATCCTAGATCATCAGGGAAATGCAAATCAAAACAACTCTGAGATTCCACCTTTCACCCATCAGATTGTCTATAATCAAACATTCAAATGACAGCACATGCTGGCGAGGATGTGGAGAAAGGGGAACACGCCTTCATTGCTGGTAGGAATGCAAACTTGTACAACCACTTTGGAACTCAATCTGGTGCTTTCTCAGAAAACTGGGAATAGGGCTACCTCAAGACCCAGTGATTCCACTCCTTGGAATATACCCAAAAGATGTTCCACCACACAACAAGGACATATGCTTAACCATGTTCATAGCAGGTTTATTAGTAATAGCCAGAATCTGGAAACAACCTAGCTTCTCCTCAGTTGAAAAATGGATAAAGAAACTGTGGTACATTTACACTATGGAATACTACTCAGCTATTAAAAACAAGGAAATCTTGAAATTTGCAAGCAAATGGAAGGAACTAGAGACAATCATCCTGAGTGAAGTAACTCAGACCCAGAAGGACAAACATGGCATATTCTTACTCATAAGCTTATTTTAGCCTTTTAATTCAGGTTAACTTCATTACAGTACAGAGACTGATAAGCCTACCAAAGTCCATGTAGGACATGGACCTAGACCTCCTGCTCAGATGTAGTAGATAGGCAGCACAGTCTCCGTGTGGGTCCCACAATATGTGGAGTAGGGACTACTTCTGGCATGATTGAGGCCTCTTAATGTTGTCCATTTCTACCCTGGCCAGGTGGCCTTGGCAGGCCACAGAGGAAGAGGTTACAGGTAGTACAGAGGACTCTGGATAAGCAGAGGTCAAATGTTAAGGGAGGAAGGCTCCCCTTGCTAAGGACTAGGGGAAGGAGGGAGAAGGGGATGAGGGAGGGGATGGGATAGAGAGAGGATGAAGGAGGGAGTGGGGTCAGGAGGTGATGAGGGAGGGAGCTTCAATCAGGATGTAAAGAATTCAAACTTCAGAATAAGCAGGTAACTGATATGGCTAATCTTACTACATGGGAATAGCTCTGAGACTGGCTGAGATACGAAAGTTTATGCACAGACAAGGCTTTATGTTGGTCACAGATTGTCTGTGACATAATTAGAGGCCATTCTTAGTATGGCGTGAAGGAGTATTTGCAGATGGCCTACTTCTGTTCCTACAATGAGCAGAGAACCAGCCTTAATTGCTCTGTGCATCCTGCACATCTCATACCATTACAATGTTAGAACTGTATAATGCTTGTGAAAAATTACGTTTTCCAAACAAAAGAACTGGACACCAACCCTGGATTAGACCTGATAGGATTTATTCCTCTCAGCAAGCTGGGTGTTGTTATCCTGCACCCTCCATGATCCAGCCTCAGGCACCTCAGTTGCCGGGCACCCATGAGAACAGTACAGCTTCCTGAACAGCATTGTAGAAAGCTTCTAATCTCACCTGGTCCAGCAGTTCAGGCTGTCCCACACAGGACTCCTATTTAGCCTGGAACATCACAACTTTTGAAAAATGGACCACAAATGCTATCCCTGGATTACTTAACCATTTTCTCCCATTTCTTTTTGGGGGGGGACTTCAAAGGAATTATTAGCCCTAAATCAATCTGAAGAAACCTTAAGAGAATGATATCCCATTTCCTATAATGGGGGTTGGATAGGTTTCTGTTTACTCTCTTGGTCTACAGATGCTTATTTGTATTGGGGGTTGGTTATAAGTATTATTAGTCTTTTATAAAAAGGAAACAAGGTTTGACTCAGAGATGTATCTCTTTTCCTTTTTCTTTTGTAGGTAAGGAGATAGGAGCTGAAAAGAAAGAAAGGGGCATATAGAAATATAGAGGGAGGATAGAACAAATGGTAGATTACTGAATCTACTCCACATCTCAGACCCTAATTGTTACTCACAAATAAGATTATTTTTTAATTCAATGGTATTGAATTTTGTATATCAATGCAAATCATGTTCATATCAAAAACTAGTCTAATTTTATCACAAGAATATATATTCTAGGTCTAATAGATAGATATGATTCTATAGATATATGAGGTAAAATAGTTAAATAGGTCTTCAAAAGCCTGAGACCTACAGAATATGGTATTTGAAGATGTTTTTATTATTCTAAAAGTATTTGACAACAAGACAAGTTAACTCCTGACAACACCCAGCCTGCCTCAAAGAAGAAGACAAAGATCAAAGAACCTCCTTATGGAGTTGGCTTCAAATGTGGCAAACAAGCCACTGGACAAATTGTCCTCATTTCTGCCACAGACAGAATTCTGCCTAAAATGGACAAGTTTAGATGCAGGAAGAGTCGATGGCCAAACTCTGCTAAGACAGAGTAACCAAGTCTTCTATAGTTCCTGCCTCTCAAATATGTCTGTCAGAGATATTGGGCCAGAAGGCTGAAGATGATGCACCAACATTATAGAGAGTGTAGGGTGACTGTTCAGGCAGTAAACTGTCTCAGTCATTATTTTCATTTTGGAAACTGCAAACCTGAACTCTGGGTTCATTCAAGTATTTACGTTTTATCCCTTCTTAAGTATCTGATGTGTTTGAAGACCAGATAGTTTAGCCTTTCAATTAAACTTCATAGGTTAGGGGTTAAGATGTTTTTAGATCAAGATAGATGTTTTAAGTTAATAGAGATGAGATATGATAGATATTAATCTCTAATCGGAAATTTAGACCAAAGAAGATAGAAAAGATGTCTATTTCAAGTTTGCCAAGTACAAATAGCCAAATCACTATGAATGTGACATTTATATAATTCCTGATTGTCTCATAGTTCTTCCTGCTGTATGTAGTTTATTTTACTCATGTGTAATAATATAAATGTATATGTTAAAAAGAAACATTATATATATATATATATATATATATATAAAGAATATAACACTGTGCTTTGAAAACAAAGATTAAAGGAAAAAGTCAAAGATAGTTAATAAAAGGAAGAAGAAAATAGCTTCCAAAGAGTTCTGTAGGAATCTGGAACACTCTCACAATCCACAGAAGAAAAGTACAGATGAAAACAAACCAACCACTGAGGTTTACAACCAGGGGACCACTGATCCCAAGCCATTCCAATGGCCCTGTCAAAGTGCAGTACAGCTTCCTGAACTAAAATTAAAGATTTGGATCCCAGGTACCTAAAGTACCATCTTTGTCTGAGATGCCTAATGTCCTAATCAGTTCATTTTCATGGTGATCTGAGTATGGATACATATGAAGTCTTCCCTCTCATACTGGGCACATGCACTTTGAATCTTGAATCTGGACATTTACAGCTGAGTGACACTAAGAAAGCAACTGATGTCTGAGCTGCCGTTGTAAACTCTGTTCATAAAGAACGTGTCCTTCTCTTCAAACTGTTTTTCTTTCTATCAAACTGTAAATTATAACTTTTATTCTAATAATATTTCAGCATTGATCTTTCTTCTTCATATTGTTTCTTATTTAATATGTGTGAGAAGATGAAAGCACATTTTTTGAACAGAAAGGATGTGTCTATATGCGGGCATGTGCATTTGAGTACAGGTACCCATGGAGTCCATGGCTTAGACTCCTCAGGAACTGAAGTTTTAGGCAGTTTTGATCTGTTCCATGTGAGTGATGGAAATCAAACTGAGCTCTTATGCAAGAGCCATGTGCACTCTGTCCTTGTTTGATTCTTTATTACTGTGATAAACACCATGACCAAAGGCAACCTGGGGAGGAAAATGTTCATTTGACTTATATCACCATCCTTCCCTGGGGAAAATCAAGGCAGGAGCTCAAACTGGAGTATCTGGTGAAGTTGTGGAGCGAAGATGCCTATGATCTTCTCCACATGCCTTGTTTCAGTTTGCTTTCCTAGCTAGGACACCAATCATCAACCAAGAAAGTGATACACAGGCTTGCCCACAAGCCAATCTGTTGGAGCCAATCCCTCAATTTAGGATGCCTGTTTTTCACCTGGCTACAGTTTGCATCAAATAAGGGAGAAAAAAAAGAAAGAAAGAAAGAACCACCACAAGACCTCAAGCACTGAGCCATCTCTCCACTTCTGAGAACACTTTTATACCTTGAGAAGTTCCATTGCTCTACAAAATGTTCAAAGATATGCTGAAATTGGCTCTAAAGATATAAAGATAATACCTATTTTTAAAAAAGAGATATGAATTGAGAGCCCATAAAAATCTATGGAAACCAAGAGGGCAAAAGGACAAACAAAGCCACAGGAATGACTTACTTTTAAAACCTTTTCTATTGTGAAAAACCAAACTGCTTTAAACTGGTATCAAGAGTTCACCAAATCTCTACTTTCTCACATAAGAGTTGCTACCAGGTGTTTGCACAGTGTAGGCCCACTAGACAGGACTTCCTCATGACTGGATAACCTGACATACGTAAATAAATGGGAGGCAATATTTGCTGTCTTTCATCTTGGCAGGTTGTTTTTACAACTTTGTAAGCTAAGAGATATGGAACTCTGTGGATAAATGTTGCCAGAGGCTGAATACATTTGCTCGGTCCTCAGCCTTTTGATGCTCGCAAGCTACAGTGGAAAATTCCGGAGGAGTATTATCAATTCACAGACCCCGAGCATGAGTGGATAGGGATTAGGGAGCTTTCGCTTCAGCCTGCTGTTATCTTTCCCTTGTCAGAACAGAACTCTGTAATGCTTGACTGCCTTTCATTGCTAAATGCGATGGGAAAACCTAGTGATGATGACTACTTTAAGAGGATATAAATAACATCTAACGTTTGTGCAGGCCAGTCTGACTTTATTTATTTATTTATTTATTTATTTATTTATTTATTTTTACATTTTTAGTGTACTTTTTTTCTCTTTTTTTTCCTTTTTTTATTAATTTATTCTTGTTACATCTCAATGGTTATCCCATCCCTTGTATCCTCCCATTCTTCCTTCCCTCCCATTTTCCCCTTATTCCCTTCCCCTATGACTGTTCCTGAGGGGGATTACCTCCCCCTGTATATGTTCATAGGGTATCAAGTCTCTTCTTGGTAAAAGCAGTAATGCATTCATTTTCCAACTTAACCTTACAATGATGGCACAAGACTAGCAAGACTCTCTCTCTCTCTCTCTCTCTCTCTCTCTCTCCCTCTCTCTCTCTCTCCTTCTCTCCTCCCCTCCCTCCTTCTTTCCCTTCCTCCTTCCCCCTCCCTCCCTCCCTCCCTCCCTCCCTCTCTTTCTCCCTACCAAACTGAAATCAGAATTCAATGGCTAAAAATTGCTTTACAAAGTAAATAATGTCTGAAACTGGGGCATGATTTGCACTACACAGCTAAAAACCTGAGATTGCCAGCTGTGTGATCTTAAACAAATGACTGGATGCTTATGGTAGGAGCCTACACTCCGCTGGAATGGTGTTGTAAGGTGAGCTGCCCTTTACTACATACTCCAGCTGTGCAGGTGTGTCGTGGCTCATCGCCTGTCCTTCTTGCCATTCACAACTTAAGTCTCAGGCCCTGCCTAGAATTAGTTACCAGTATAACCTATATAGGCAATTAAGAGTCATACAATATAGTAAATCAAACTAAATTAATACATGACCAGAATTTAAAACTTAATCATAAATCGTGTAGAAGCTTATATTTAAATGCCTCTTTAATATATATATATATATATATATATATATATATATATATATATATTTGTGCTGTTTATAAAAATGAAAAATTTCATCCTAATAAGATGTATTTTTAACATAAGAAAATCTTAGATAATTTTTATTACAACCTAGCTCTTCTTTATGTGTTTGAATTTGCATGTTATTCTAATATGAGTTAAGATTTTATTATTTTCTATTCTAAAATTACTTATATTTGTATTATTCCCCTCTCTTGCATCTAACTCCTTCCACACACCCTTACCTCCTCTCAAAGTTAGTGTTGCTCATAGATATATTTAGGGCATTTGATAACAATTAGGGTTCTCATCCCTAGAAAAACCAATCACTCTCTATCAGGAGTCATTAATTTTCTATAGCTTATCAACTTGGACTAGGGTAATGTGGGATTCTTCCTTGTCAGTGTTGCCATGTTACCTGGTATCGTCATTATTTAGTCTTCTTAGCAGACATATTGTTAGAGTTCCACCATATAGAGAGAAGACATACTCACAGAAGATATCCTGGTCCTCTGGCTATTACACTTTTTTAAAAACCTCCTCTCCCAAGATGTTCCCAAAGGCTTGGATATAAGAGATGTCTTGTAGTTTGTTTAATTTGAGGTTGAGCAGTGTAAACGCAATTGTTCTCTGAGTTTAACCAGGTGTTTCTTCTGCTTCAAGAAAAAGCTTCGTTGATGAAACATGAGAGGTACAAGTGCGTGAGTATAAAAGCAAATGTTTAGGATGCAGCTAAAGTTATACTGGTTTAGGAAAGTGGCGTGGCAGTAGTGGGCTTGCTTCCAGGTTCCACAGTCTCACCAGACACAGGTACTTAGCTAGGTTTATAGTACCAAGAATGAAGCTCACTGAACAGGCCTTACGTTTGGCTAGACAGCTCTTTGTTATCACCCATATATGACACTGTTGCATTCTGTGGCTATCATGCTATGTTGGTCACAGTTTTGGTGCATGGGCGTCACAATAGAACCATTGTTTGCTTCTCTCTCTTGGCAGTTTGCAAAGCATCTTCTTGTACTGTAAAAGATAATTCCCAGGAAGGGGGTTTCTAGTTAGATCCAGCTTGATTCCTCAGAGTCTCATGTCCAGTGCACATAGAGCCTTCCTCAATAGGGACTTACTATCAACTTCTGGGAAGCAGCCAAAGCAATAACAGTAGATAATGTTGTTTGGGGAGCTTCCTAAATTCCTTTGACCAAGAACTCAAAATGAGAACCCTCATGTCTCATTCTGGGATTTTGTTAGACAGTTTATGTCTCTGGGTTTTACGGGAAACATTATTACCTCAAGTGCGATAGCTTTATTTAAACACACATGTACATACATACATGCATGCATACATGCATACATATATATGTATAAGTATATAAACATATAATATATGTGATTCACTAAGCATATATGATGTGACTCACTATATTTTAAACTTCCTTGGTGTAATTGATCTCTTCCTACTCCCTCTTCCTAAGTATACCCACCCCATGTCAAAGCCCTCCAGAATTCAATAATGTTTTTAAAAATAATAGTTGGATTTTATACAAAGCCAAGCTGTTAGTTCACTGTAATTCTATAAGATGAGAAAAGTATTATTCTAATCCATAAAGACACTGACATTTAAAACTACCAACGTGATTAAAGAGACACAAATGAAAATGATACTCCTGCTCTTCAAACTGTTTGCCCTGAGGTTTCCAAAAGATGTGGGATAGTTTCCTATTAACCTGGGATACAGGAAAGTCTACCACAGTGTAAGCAGGATTAGTAAACTGTAAAATAGTAATATAGATCATACAGAAATCCAGACTCCCAGTTCAATAGGCACGCCCCTCAGCTATCCCCTGAGCATGTTCTACAGTCTTTAAAGTGTCTTTAACTTATCTATAACAAAAACATATATTTGGGAAGTTTAAACTTTGAAACATTGTATTTCCAAGTTTAAAAGAAAATAACATCACCTCTGAGGCACATAGACCTGCACAGTTAAAATCATCTCTGCATTTATATAATAGAAACATAAACTTCATTCTGTAAAACAGAGACTATCAAGGGAAACAATTAGAGGCTACTTGCTTCAGTCTGTTTTCTGTCTTCTGATACAGCTACAAAACCCATGCTCTAGTCAGGAAATGAACATGAAGAGCCAATTAAGGGATGAATCCCTGGGAAAGATTGAGTCTCCCTCTCTCAGAAGTCAGTAATTGCCTGTTCATCTAGTTGTGAGGCCCCTTGCACATCAATCTGTAATGTCAGTCATCAAATATTGTTTAGAAAACCGTGTTGTTCATGTTTTGTGAGTGCAACTTCTCTGTCATTTACAAAGATAGAATCTTTCAGTCCTGGTCCACTAGTCAGCCCTAAAAACAGACCCATATGAGCAATACTAAATATGGAGGGGGAGGGATGGGGAGGATTGGGTATAATAATGACAATTAAAAAAGAGAGGAATTTATGAATTTGAAAGGGAGGGGGGACAACACTTCCCACTGATAGTAAATATGCTCCCAAAGTGATGACATAGGGAAATTGACAAATATTTTCTTGGCTGTGTCTCTGTGCAGTACACACACACACACACACACACACACACACACACACACACACATCATCATCATCATCATCATCATCATCATCATCATCATCAGAGGATGATTGTAAATAATATAACTCTAATTATTAGAATCTCTTTTCAGAAAAAAATATAAAGACTCAAATGTTATATACTCACTTATATCTGCATATTAGCCCAAGGGGCATGTCCCACGAAAGCCTTCACTTACCAGGAAACTGGGACAGAGGGGAGGACATTCTATTGGGACTCTAGATGAGAGAAGCATGGGAGAATGGCAAAGTAGAAGGATTCAGAGGGTCCTAGAAGCCTACAAGTAGAACATTATGATAGGCAGATTTGGGCACAGGGGTCCCGCTCAAACTAAGGCACCAGCCAAGGACAATACAGGCGGTAAACCTTAAGCCCCTACCCAGATCTAGCCAGAACATTCTCCACAGTAGAGTGGAGAGTGGGATATTACTTTCTCACATACTCTGGTGCCTCACCTTTGACCATGTCCTCTGGAGGGGGAGACCTGGTGGCACTCAGAGGAAGGACAGCAGGTTACCAAGAAGAGACTTGATACCCTATGAGCATATACAGGGGGAGGTAATCCCCCTCAGGAACAGTCATAGGGGAGGGGAATAAGGGGAAAATGGGAGGGAGGGAAGAATGGGAGGATACAAAAGATGGGATAACCATTGAGATGTAACAAGAATAAATTAATAAAGAAAAAAAACAAACTTTGACAATTATATTAGCAGATAAAAGATATATATGTTTGAAAATTTTGAAGAGATAGCAGACAGGAATTGCAAAAGTATTTGAGAGGACTAGCTATTGTACAGATCTGAGGTATTCCTGATTTTCTAAAAAAAATAGTTTGCAAGCATTTGCTATTTCTAAAGTTTTTATACTTGGTTATGAATGATGCTTCTATCATAATTTCCCTTTACCATTTTTATTTTGTTTTGTTCTGTTCTGTTTTGTTTTGTTTTGTTTGATACAGTGTTTCTCTATGTAGCTCTGGCTGTCCTGGATTGGCTTTGTAGACCAAGCTCATCTCAAATTCACAGAAATTTGCCTACCTCTGCCTCTGTCTCCTAGAGTGCTGGGATTACAGGTGTTCACCACCACACATGGTTCTATTTACCACTTTTAATACTATCCAATCCAAGATATTAGAAATTATCTATATTTTTATTTGATTTTGTTTCATTTCTACTAAGATGATACAACTTTCAAAACATGTGAAATACTGTTGAATATTAAATAAAAAAATTCTGATAATTAAAGGATTTTGTAATCAAGAAGGAGAACTCATTTTTTAAAAATGTAATACAATAATGTTATTATCTGAGCCTTAACAAGTGCAGGGAGAAGAATTGAGCTCAATAAATATTACATAAAAATAATTAAATATTTATGAGTTTTAAAATTATTTATTTTATCTTTTGAGGTTGTAATATTATTGAATCATTTATCTTTTCCTTTATACCTGCCAAACTCTCCCATTTACCCTTTCTCTCTTTCAAATTCTTGAACTCTGTTTCTATTAATTATTACTATATACATAACTCTGTGTGTGTGTGTGTGTGTGTGTGTGTGTGTGTGTGTGTTTGTGTTCCTATATACTAAATATCACTTACTCAATCTGTATGTTACTTGACACCAGTTGGCTATTCCATAATAATTAAAATTTAACAATAGATGCAATGTACTAAGACATGAACAATAATTAGAAGGGAGATGTTAAAAACAACCATATAATAAATCTCTGGTGAAAAATAAAGAACTTAAGTTCACCTTTCTACTGATCCTATAAATTTGGCCTCCATTTGCCAAGAACCTCTTGAGAAACTTTTAAAAGTATGAATTTGTAAAGCCAGCTAGATTGGAAGAATGTCTGTTGTGATGTCGTGTTTTGTATAAACACTAGACCTCTGACCAGTGGGGGTCCTCCTCCCCCACCTTCTGATCTCAGCCGATCATTAGACAGAGAAACTTCACTCATTAATACATACTAAACACAGTAGTTCTCAGCTTGAACCTGAGTCTGAGGAAAAATTAGTTAACAAATTAAAACTCTTAACATCTGTTATAAAGGCACTCAACAGTGTGGTAGCAACCTTCTCCTCCTCAGTATCTTCATTTTTATAATTTTAAACTTGGTTGCTAAATAACAATGCATGTAAAATGCTCTTTATTTGCTAAAAACTCACCTGTTAAACAATGTAGAAAATAACCCTCGCTGTTGTTTCTTTCAGAAAATGTAAGGTACTTGGATAAATATAATCAATCTGCCCACATCTCCAGACAAATGTGAGATTCTTTCTTAGTTTACATTCCTCCCAACTTGTGTGATATGTACGATGTTTCTACAGTAAATATTTAAAGATACATCTACAAACGATAAGTGATTTATTTTGGTTTTAGAAGTTACGGTCCATGGTTGATTTATTTCGCTTTTAGTGATTTCTGTCCGTGCTTGACTGTCTCTGTTGTTTTGGGACCACAGTGTGAGTGAATATCATGCTGGAAAGCACAAGTCAGAGAAAGAAATCAGCTCACATACGCAGACAGGAAGCAAAAAGACTGCCTATCTAAGGCCGTCTTCCCTCTCCGCTTTTTAGTTTATCTGATCTCCAGCCTTTTGGATGGCATTGCCTGCTTTCAGGATGTTCTCCTTTAATTGATTTGGAAGTGGGTTTATAGACACACCCAGAAGTATGTTTTACCAGCCTCCTTATTGTCACTTACTCCAAGCTGACAATCAAAATTAATTCTCACATCATTTCCATGTAAGTTTAATTTTAAATTATACAGAGTTGAAGACAGCAAAACTAGAACAAGATAAATGGATGGGGAAATGAGATAGCTACTATTACTTTTCTCAATAGGAGTTATATATTGAGTTTATAATTTACTATTTTGGTTGTAATAGTATCTACTGGTTATAAAACTCCACCTGCTTATATAATGGCATTGATATATAAAACCACTCTATAGTTGATAAGGCAGGCATCATTATTTATAATTTATACATGAGGTAATTAAGATTCATATAGCTTTTACCTTGACAGAATTCTTAAACTAATTAGCAATAGAGCTGTTATTTTAAAGTGAGTACTCTGTTTCTTAAACCACCGTCCCTTCCATCAGGCACAGAACATCCTGGATCTGGCTTAATTATGGAATAAAATGCATGCAAAGGCTCTGCTGATTAACAAAGTTGCCATACAGTTTCCATTAGTCCTCCTCAACAATCTGTTCAGGATCTGAAATTGCAAATGTTTACAAGCCTTGACTTGGAGGAAAACAGTGTGGGCTGGAGAGCACAGTAAAGGTGGTTTATTTTTGGAGCAATCTAACCCAAAATGTTATGTAAGCATACATGTCTCTTGAATTTTGTCTACAGTTAACACACTATATTTATTTACTTTTCTAGTTGTATGCTCATTTCCAGAAAACTTAAGCTAACATTGTAGTTAATCTTGCATTATTATAGAAAAAACCTTCACAGTATTAAATAATTGATCTTTCCTTTGTTCAGTAACTAATGGTGGGCTTGTTTAATAGGTAAATCCATTAAGTTAATTACATATTGAATTTATTTGCTGCTCAATTAGAGCAGACATAAACATGGAGTTTGATCACTTAACTTTGGATTATAAATATTAATAGAGTTAAATATTTAATTTATGAATAGAAAAATTGAAGTATTTTATAAAAATCATGTACACATAAAAAGAAATGGGCTTCTAAGAGGCCAACAATAACAATGAAAATGATGTTATTGTTTTACCATTCCTTTGTCACACATTTTAAATTGAGAAAAGATATTTTGATTACCACCATTCTTTTTAGATATTTCCCCATCTTAGAAAATGAAAACACTTTTATTTGTTTTCTTTTAAACTCTATATTTTCACATTCTATATATATTTGCTCAATAAGTCCTTTTCATCTTAAAGAGGCATTCAATCGTCTACACTGTCTATTCATACTACGGGTGCTAAACAGGAGCGCACATTATATCTTCCAAGCAAATTTGCAAAAGTATACAATACACTGAGTTCTTTCTTCAAATATGTATCTATTCTACTGTCCCACCCATGGTGTTGATCATCACTTAATTTTCTTCAAAATTAATTGGGGTAGAAAAAGTGTAAAAGGCATTCCAAAACAATAGTATCATACTTAGAGATCAACAGTGTGAACCCATGTGCTTAAATGTAAGATGGGACTCATAACTCTGGTGCCCCATATTTGACAACATCCCCTGGATGGGGAGACCTGGTGGCACTCAGAGGAAGGACAGCAGGTTACCAAGAAGAGACTTGATACCCTATGAGCATATACAGGGGGAGGAGGTCCCCCTCAGTCACAGTCATAGGGGAGGGAAGTAAGGGGGAAATGGGAGGGAGGGAACGATGGGAGGGTACAAGTAATGGGATGGCCATTGAGATGTAATATGAATAAATTAATAAAATATATTTTAAAAGATGGGACTCATTAATATGCAGAATTCAATGAACATATCACTGGCATGCCTTTGAGGAAAATAAAATTATGTCACCCTCTTCAAATGTGTCTTTACTGCTTACATATTAAAATTATAAACCTTTATATGGTGCAGAAGCTTCAACATAATACTAATCCTTCAGCTGCGTATCCCTTTGGTACTTACTTAAATAGTTCCTGGAACTCTAGATCTTCCTTTGTGGACTTCACAACAAATACAGCCTGAGATATCTTTTACAGATCTCTAAAATGAAGCAGGCAAAAGTGCTCTGTTTGCACATTTTGTAATGTTAACTGTTCTACCCCAAGTCTTACTGTTATCATTGAAAACTGTCTCTCTCCAATATGTTGAGTTCTGGTTCTCGATTCCATTGTATTTATCAAACTAGTAAGAACACAGCGCCATCAAATCATATCAAACCTTATAGACCATGATCTATATGGACTAATATCTATACTGGCAAATAATAATATAATGATTTAGTTTATACTCTCATGTGATACACTGAAGCAAGCATGGTACTGTGCAATTCTGGTTTTAGGAAGCAGGAGAAAATGACTAAACAAAGTGGCTTGAAGTTTAAGACCTCTTTAACACTTTACTTACTATATGACCTTGTAAAACTTATTTCTCTTCCCTGAGTTTCTATCACCTCCTCAGCACTGAAGAGGATGATAAAGCTGGCTTTAACTCACAGTCTTTTATAACAGACTGTTGTAACCCCAGGGTAGATGTGAGTCACTAATGAAGACTTATAGCTCTCAGTCCCTTGCTAACATCTCTAATTTCTTTCTAACCTGTATGAGCTGATCACATTAAACACGCTTGACATCCAGGCTCTCTCTGAAAAAAAAAAACTTGTGTAGTGGGATTTGGTATGTAGGTATCAAGCTGAGAATTATAGTTCATGCTATTGCTAACACCATAACCTGCCGCAAATCTGGGAATTCTCACTAACAAGGCTCCACAGGCCTGAGAGTCTCTTCAATGTAAGAAGTGAAGGAGACAGCTTGGGGAAACGTTTTTCTGTATCCTCCATGGACCTCATAACTCTTCAGCAGAGAGGAGACAAAAGAGGCCAAGGTCAGAGCACATTTGCTCAATGAGTATCTCGGGTATACCTGAAAATGTAGAAGCAAATGCCTACTCATATCCACAAACATGTTCTTTCCAAAGAACCAATCAGCTCAATACCTTGAAGTCTTATTTCCTTTGTTGTTTCACTTTCCCTGCCAGAGGTGTATTGTTGATATTGTTTGAATATGCACTGTTTCTCTCACACTCTTGAGTTGAACACTTGGTCTCCAGCTAGTGGCGCTGCCTAGGAGGTTGTGGAACCTTTTTATCTGAGTGTCTAACATGCAGACATATGGTCAGAGAGTAGAACTTAAGTTTATTGACAAAAGGCTGTTGCCATTGAAATTCTGACCTAGGCTATTGTAGTCCCAGCCACTCACTCTGGTTACCATGATATTTACCATGTGTCTTCCTTTGCCAATATAGATTGTACTCTTCCAAAGTATGAGGCAAAATAAACCGTCCTCCATTAAATTTTTGATCAGGTATGTCAGTTACCAAAATGTCACTGTGCCCATTACTACAATACCATTATTTTAAAAATTCAGAAAATCTCTAATAGTATACAACTTTCAAAAAGTTGTATGTAGCCAGCTAGACTGCCTTGACTGAAAAAATTTTTGTTCTGTTAATTTTATGATTCCTCATCTCTCTTTCTCTCTCTTCTCCTTCCCTCGCTCCTCCTCTTCCTTCTCTTCTTTCCCTCCTCCTTCTCCTCCTCCTTCTTCTTTCTTCTTCTCATTTCTTTCTCATTTTGTCTTTTTTTTGTAACTGGGCTTCTCCTTCTCAAATTGATTTTACTTTAATACTTCCTTTTAGCATGGAACATTTTGGTTTTTTAATAAAAACTAGAAACCTACAAGAAGAACATCGTGATGGGTGGATCGGGGCTCAGGGTGGTCTGCTCAAACTATTGCACTAACCAAGGATAATACAATAGTAAACATCGAACCCCTACTCTTATCTACCCAATGGACAGGACATTCTTCAAAGTTATGTGGAGAGTAGGGACTGACTTTGACATGAACTCTGGTGCTCCATATTTGACCACCTCCCCTTGGTGGGGAGGCCTGGAGGCACTCAAAGAAAAAAATAAGCAGGCTACCAAGATGAGACTTGATAGCCTATGACCATATAGTGGAGGAGGAAGTCTCCCTCAGTCATAGACCTAGGGGAGAGGAATAGAGTGAAAGCGGGAGGGAGGGAGGAACAGGAGGATACAGGTGATGGGATAACAATTGAATTGTAATCTGAATAAATTAATAAAATTAAAATAAAAAATTGTTAAAACTTATAACAATTGGTCCATTATAATGGATTCAACTCTATTATTTTATATATAATTCATCATATTCTCTGTAATCCATTACTTGATGATCCTTAAATCACAGATCATCAGATGGCAAGAATGATGAATAACTTTTGTATGGGCTTACTATCATGTCTATATAAAAGTCAATACCCAGTGTCCAAGCACAGAGTAAGCACTCCTGTGGGAAAGACTGTAAGCTTCGTCACAGGTGAAAGCAATTTTGGCGGGCTTTACCCTTGGGCACCCCATGGATAACTTGTAATTGACTGAGTGGAACCATCCTCGGCCTGGAATTCAGGAAACAGACCTGAGGACTCCACCTGGACTATTGTTTTTCTAATCGACCCTCAATGAGAGAAGGAGGCCACCCTTCACAAGGACTCAGGGAGGCAGAGAGGAGAGAGCAGCAACAGGTTCAGACCAGACTTGAGCGCATGCACGTGGATCAGGGAACAGGCTGGACCAACATGGAGGCCAGAGACACCTAAAGACCCGTCCCGTGGAATGGATACCGGAAGGTTCACTCTTTTTTCCCTTTAACCTTTTTTCCCTCCTGTGTAAGCTAGTTGGGTTGTATAATAAAGTTTAATTGTTAAAAAACAGAGCCTACACACTCCAATAATTCTCATATTTATTATCAGTCTATTACCCTGATACGCACCTTCATGCACTGTGTGCTACAGCCAACTCAACATCATCTTAGGAGATATTATTCTTAAATATTTGAGAGTATTATGAGCCAAGTGTCTGGAAATCCACAACATTGTAAGTGTATATAGACTATGGAAATTATGCAGTGCTAATCAAGGCTATTTTTTGATCTCCTGGCTTATCAATGAAAATTTTATTATTTGTGATATATTTTATAAATCTGGCCAAATAATGTTAATTTTAATATAAGTAATCTAACTTACTGTGTTAACCTAAACAAGATATTAAAAGTTAATCCATATAAATTTCTTCCTTTCTGTTGGTAGTGGCAATGAATCAAGCTAAACTGAATAACAGAATATTGTAAATCTGAAAGCAGGTTGTAAGGTCATTAGCAATATGACATCAATGGAAATACATAAATTTCCATTTGTGACATTCCTAAATTTATATTACATGATGTATGCTTACTTTTGTGTTAGATAAATGAGTAAGCAACCTATAGAGAAGAAAGATCCAGCTCTTTGACCACAAGTCCTGGACATTCACCCTGACTCGTTCTAATGTTCTTGTTTAGGACTGTAGTAAAAGATTCACTGGCTTATTGCCAAGGCAGTTGAGAAATGTTATATTTTGAATTCTCCTTATAGGGACCATAGAAGTTACCTTCAGTAGTCTTTTCCAGTCACTCAGAACATAATAACAACAACTTTCAATATGCATATGGCCCTCTCTATACCTAAATTGTCCTTTCCATTGTCCCACTCAGGAAAATTTACCTTGTCTCACTCTAATACCTTAGACCCATCACTGCTGAATGTATCAAAGCATGAATTTCAATTATCTGCATACCCACTTGTCATTTCTTCGACACTGTGAATGTTTCAAAATGAATAAAGTCTAGCATAAGTATGCAAGATCATTTATATTCTCCTTAAAATTCTGCTGATACCTCAACTTTCTATTCTTTACTATATTGTACAGGTATTCTAAAGATGATTGTCTTCTATCAGCAAATGTGTTGAGTGGAATGGATAGTGCTTTCTGGGAATTGTTGCTCATATTTTTCTAACCCAGAGCTACAGTCTTCAAGGACACAAACTAAGCCATCAAGACACCGTGCTAGATTTACTGCCTTAAAAATTGCAGCAGTCACTGTTGGCAGGACTCCCACTTCCTAATCTCCAATATACAATGGTTCCATCGGGAAGCTTACCCCCCCAGTGTCGGATGCAAATATTAGGAAAGGTTTGCACTTTACCATCCAGCTAATGGAAATGGTACCAATGAAGCCAATATCAGTATCTTCCTTGTCATCAAGTGAATTTAGAAAAATACAAAATTCAAGAGCTGTCTAGCTGATTAAATGGAGGGAATCTGAGCCAGTTAATTACTATACATTCATGGCCCTACCTGATTAATACTTGAGAGTCTTCCAGACACCTGTTTTATTTAAACAGGTGCATTGAAATGAATGCAACTGGTGAAGTACAAACCTTTCCTTGCAAGAAATGGACTCTTGTAGTAGACCCGTATGCTTTGACCAGTTGACTTTTCTTTCTTTCTTTTCTTTTTTTTAGCACATCCACGAGTTTGGTTTCTTAGTTTGATAGAACTGTGATCTTCAGTTCAAAGTTTACTCATTCATTGGATGCATAATATCTTCCTGATAGTATTTCAAAGACTCTGACTCACTACCACCTCTGTGTCCTGGCTGAACTGTATCACGGCAGGTACCCTGAGTCCTCTGGAACACACATAGGAGA
Organism: Acomys minous; assembly: GCF_964271855.1. Lineage (NCBI taxonomy): Eukaryota > Metazoa > Chordata > Mammalia > Rodentia > Muridae > Acomys > Acomys minous. The sequence continues at coordinate 146,927,572 of NC_140483.1, forward strand.
GAAAACCCAACACCCTGACCTCCACAGAAGGGGGAGGAGAGGAACTATGGCTCTGTTCAGCAGCTGAGAGGCTCAAACTATTCTGGACCATCTCCTTAATAGCAAACTGGTGGCCATCTCTTTCATTGCACCATCACTGCATCTCCATCCTCAGGGTCGTTGAACCTGTAGGAGCTGTACTGTAGCAGGCAAAGACAAAGACAGAGACGACTGGGCAGAAGGGAATAATAAATGTGACTTATTTGCATGCTAATCATTATGTGGACAATACTTTTCTCTTGTTTCTGTAGAATACAACTTGCAACATAGCAGATTCAAAAATCTTAATACTGAATACGTGAAAGAGAAAGAGTCTCATGTGATAAATGCAGAAAATAGCCCAAATCTAGGGAATGCTTATTGTACAGGATGCTTCTTATCCGTGCTTTGCATATATATATTGTGTAATCTGAAACTGTCACAGAAAGATATGTCCTAGTATTATAACTTACTTTTTGTTGCTTTTTGGGTTAAATGTTTTCTCTGGGGTTATAAGACTTTTGCGTACTTTTTGCCTGTGTGAATATATTCTCACATTTTTATCCACTAAACAATTTATGCATGTTTTCTCAATTGGAAGAACTTCTAAAATGTGAGATTTATAGTCTCTGTCAATGTTGCAAATATGCTTTCAGTTTGTATTTATATTTCATTTACCTTGCATCTTGTGGAAGAATAAATTTAATTGTACATTTACTTGGCTTTACTCTGTTGGTCTTCTTGTTTTCTTTTCTCTGTCTCAGGTTTCACCCATAGACAACACTGTATGATACCAGGGTTAGATTCCACTTCCATAGCATGTTCTTCCAGAAGTGACTTCATTTTTTCCATTTAAAGCTTTAATTTACTTGGTATTTATTACTATATATGGTATTTACTACAACATATGATATGCAATATGAATGCAATAATTCTTTTATTCTTCTAATGGCTAGCCATTTACTCCCAGCACTCATTAAAATATATATAATTTTCATTGTTCTGTTATAAAATGTCACCTTTATCATAAGCTAAACTTAATATCTTCTTCAGTAGTTGAATGTTGTTTTCTGTGTTGTTTTATTGATCTGCCTCTTTATTCTTGTACTGGATAAAATGGATGTTTTATGTATGTTTCTGTAAATGTCAGTGTCGAAAGTGAGATGGTCTTTCTATCACAGGTTCTTAATACAGCATCTCAGATTGCTTTCAATACCAAACAAACAAGAAATAAAAGTATCAATAGAGAAAGAACTCCATTTTTCTATAGGTTCCTGTCACTAAGCTAATCAGTATAGAAATTTCTCCCCACATAGCACTCTTTCAACATAAAATTGCATAAATTGAAGTAGGAAAGTTAGATTTTCTGATGTAATAGCATGTATTGAACATGTGATGTAAACAGCACCATGCTAAAGTAAGGAACTTTGGCTGTGGAGAAACAGTGCAGATATTTGTGCCTTCCTATGGCTGATCTGCTTAGAAATTAGCTAAAAAACCCTACTGAGATGCCATCCCTATGGCTTAATGCACAGACATAGAAAACTCTTAGTGGCCATCCTCAGGGACCCCTTTTTAGTATTACAGCACACTCCCTCTGTACAAGCATGCATCTTGGGGACTATCTTAATCTGCACTTAATTTAGTTATACATGTGCCTTCATTTTTGTGACTGTGTACAACCACTTTGGAAATCAATCTGGTACTTTCTCAGGAAATTGGGAATAACTCTACCTCCAGACCCAGGCATACCACTCTTGGGAACATACCCAAATGATGCTCCACCATATAACAAGGACATTTGCAAGCTTTTAAAAAAAAAATCATGTATATAGGCTGTCTCTCCCCAAGGTGGGGTTCAAGTGGTCAGCCTTGGATGTGAGGAAGGCAAAGTTTTAATAGCTCAGGGGTAGGTGGTCTCCAAATGGGAATTCAAGATGGGTGGGCTACAGGAACAGAACATCATAACAAGTTAGGCCTAAGGACCTCCTGAAACAAAGACATGTTTGCAAGATGTGGGGGAATAACAACAGATAGTCATAACAAGGTAGCCAGAACAATCCTTTTGGAACAAAGGTAGGGTTGCACATGGTTATAAACAACTTTTTGAAACAAAGATATGATTGTTATTCCTGGAACAGACACTACAGAACTATTTGTAGTTAAGGTTGCAGGTGGGACATAGCACAATTCTTGAAAAACAGAGCTTTAAGCATAAACAGACCTGTTTGTCTTTACTATTAAATGGCTTTTAAGCTTAAGAAGGAAGCAGGCTGGTTCTTCAGTTTGATAATTTTATTGATTTCAAAAAATATAAAATATAGGAGATTATAATGCAAAATGGCTTTGAATTGCTCTGGCCCACTGGGGTTCGACTAATGCTCAGGAGGAAAATTTTCCTGTATGGAGACAGAACTCTAGACACGAAGAAGGGGCAAGTCTGCATTCTGATCAAGCCCCGTTTATTGAGAATTTTTACAGAGTTTATATAGGCACAGAGGCAAGGGTATTTGTGTAAGCAAGGGTTGCTATAGATACCTAACTCTGGAATGCTCCAGCAGGTAGGTATCTACCTTTACAGCTGCTATAATTGCAGGAGAGAAATTCCAGGAAAGTCGTGAAGGATCTGGTTAGTCAGGAAAAAGCTCCTGGAACTGCTGCTCACAGGTAGCTGGCCCTTAATCTGATCTTATCAGAAGTCCCACCAGAAAAGGAGTAGCTTGGGGGTCTGGACTGACCAGCCCCCACAAAAAACCACAACAACTGCCAACCTACGACAAGGTCATCTAGTTTCTGATGAATGGCAGACTTCTGGAGAAATAGGAACCTAGGTTCTGACAAGATGGCTGAACATTGGCCATGTAGCCCATCCCCAGCATCAAATAAATAAATTAAAAGATAATTAGGAAAACCTTTGCTACTTAATTATCTGATGAGCTCCTTCTCTTTTAATCCAGAGAATCTCCACTGACCTTGTGAAGCCTCTAACTGGGAAAATAATCAATCTCTTTTGAATGTACATAGACACTTTAAAAATTCCTCAGTTTCTCAGTTTCAAGGAGGTGCTTCATTCTAATTCGAAGCAGAAAAAAGGTATTTGCTGGGATTTAGTGCTTTGAATTTCTGCATTATAATGAAAGCAATATTCTTTGTGTCTCAAACAAAATAAGGTTAAAAAAGGCATTAGATGCATAATTACATGTCAGTTATTCTTTACGATCTATATAATCAGATACCATCTGGCAAAGGGTTTTCACAAAAAAAAGGTAAATTTAACTACAGTAACAAAAGTTGAATGCCACTGTTAGATAAGCTCTTTAGCATCTACCAGTGTAGTTAGGCCCCCTGGGGTTCTCTAATGGACTTGTGAACCTCCGGATAACTTTCAAAAGGAAAGACAGAAAAGTAATGCTGACCTGTCTTTACTGACCCATTAGCAAATCTGTTGTTTTATTCATGTGAGAGAGAACCAGAAACACGAAAAGACAGGGAGGGGCCCCGGAGATGCAAAGGAACCAATAAAATTCAAGTAACAAATTAATTCATTGCATCGGCCCTCTTCTGTCCTTAATTAAAACAGTTCTCCAAATTTTACAAAGAAACACCTGTTGGCAAGAGGGATATAGTTCCTGGAAATCTAAAGACAACGCAAACTGAAAGGCTATGGTCCATGTTTTATATATAATTTCACATGATTTCTGAACTATTACTGTTTTATACCAAAACATTATGGGTGACATAAGCACAGCCAAACAACTCACTTGCCTTGTTAATATAGCAAGAATGTAGCATAGTGTTTTCACATTAAGGAGCTATAGTGATTTGAACAAAGCTGACACTATCATATTAAACATGCAGAGAAACTCTGTTTTGTCTTAGAATCACTGTATATTTTGAGAACTCAGACCCATGATCACGCAGGAATATGACTGGCAACATGTGGTACCCTGCTTTGCAAGCTGTAGCAGGATGATGACTAGACTAAGAGCCTCAAAGTGCTGCCACAGAAATGAACTACATTAAAAGTGTTAAGTTACTCTTAAAGAAAATACTGGTGATGGTGCTTCTCCTGAAGTGTTGTCTTTTAGAAAGTGTTACCTGTTTGAATTGCAAAGAGAAAAAATTGAACATGTATGCCTGTATGAGGGTATATGGATATACTGGAATATGTGTATATATGTATACATAGAAAGTACAGACAGACTCATATATGTGGCATGCAGAGAAAAAACCTGAGTATCTATAAAAAGCAAAAATCAGTTTTGCTGTGTTTATTATATTGAAGGACGTAAATAGGAAACTTTACTGTGTCAAGGATAAGAACTTTAAAACTATAAAGGTGATTGATCATGGTGTCTTTTAAGTTCCCCTAATGCTATAAATTTTAACCTGGTTAGTAGGTTGAAGTCCAAATGACTAATGGTCTCTAAAGGCCACTCCTTTCTTCCAATTCTAAACTTTTACTTTTAGTTTATAGAACAGTGTTTAGAAAGTTCTTGCAAGTAGCTCTCAATAAATGCTTGATGACAGAAGTCCTGAAAAATTCAGTAAAATAAAAACAATTCATGCTTTAAAACACTTTTTGTGATTTTGATATGAATGTCTCCAAAGGTTAAAGGAAAACTAGACTAAGATAGTATTTAGAACAGTTAAACAACAACAACAACAACAACAACAACAACAACAACAACAACAATAACAAAAACCCCCTTAATCCTGGCCGGGTATGGTGGTGCACACCTTTAATCCCAGCACTTGGGAGGCAGAGGCAGGCAGATCACTATGAGTTCAAGGCCAGCCTGGTCTACAAAGTGAGTCCAGGACAGCCAAGGCTACACAGAGAAACCCTGTCTTGAAAAAACAAACTTATTCCATTGTTATTGCAATAGAGGGATACAGGATACACTGACTTCCCTGTAGACTGTGGTGAATTCCCCATCTATCATTCAGCAATGGGGGACTTACAGCCAATGAGCAGAGAAAGAGGACAGTCACTAAAAAGAAAATCAGTGACAGATAGTATCAGAAGCAAAAGAAGATACCTGCTGAACCAAACTTGACAGGATTTTTGAAGAAATAAGTGATGTAAAGAAAAGCGCAAAAGGTCAAAGGTCAAGTGTTGGTTTGGAAGCAGGTTCAGAAGACCTGAGCATGTTTGTTCAGGAACAGACTTGTTAACTTAACAAGCTGATACCAGAAACAAGGGTGAACTGATGCTATTTCAGCTTTTACTCTAACAGTAGTGTACGCTGATTGTCCTCATGCTACGATAATAATAGCATGCTGGGAACTGAACATACTACCTCACACATGCTAAGCAAGCATTCTACCATTAAGCTACACTATCTGTCCATCCTTTTGTTTTTACTATTTATTCCCAGTCCAGCCTAGAATTCAGCCTGTTGCCTCAGGATATCTTAGACTTGCCCCCTTCCTGTCTTAGCTTCCTGAGGAGCTGGTCTTACGGACTTGCTCATCTACAACTCGCTAAGAGAACTTCAGTCCCGTATTCAAGACTTATTTGTGACTTCCCCTAACTCTGAAATTTATACAGCTTTAGCACAAGTTTTCAAAGTAATTTCCAATCCCGTTACATTGGAGCCTAAATAGATGTCTGCTCACAGCCCATTAAACACGTGTTAAGAGAAAGACCAAATTCTTTCAAGTGTGTAATAGATATGATTTGAGTTACCATTCTAACTAACATATGAGCTTGTTGAAGTTACAGCATAATTATGTCCATATATTATATCTTATTTTTTTCCTATGTGCTTGCCTCAAAAATTTTATATTATTTGTACTTTGTCAGGCTCTTTGGAAATTATTAAAAACATAGAAACTATAAAATGACCAGAAGGCTAAAGCATTCTCTTATCTAGTATATGACCGTAAATGTTAGGTCTCGCAAGTCTGAGCCCTCCCAAAATGCATATATTATAAACTTCATAACGGGGTTTATACGTAGTACTGTAGGAGATGAATGGGTCTGGAGGACAGAGCCATATAATGATATTCAGGAGACGGAATATCTTGCTTCTCCATCTGGCCTTAGCAGCTGTGGATTCAAGATGTTAACAGTATACAAAGCAAAGACAGCCTGTGCTGGGAACAAAAACCTTATGTAGCTCACTCTTAGAAGGCCACTCTTCAGACCCATGAGCTGGTTCTATCTAAGCCAGAGTCTAGGTTCACTTTCCATGTTGTCTGTGGCAAACTAAGATGATGACTAATCTCAAAAAGGTATTCAGCCTTGTTAACACTGACAGTCACAATTATTATTAGAGCTGAGTTAGGAGGACCATGAGGTCTCCAGGCCAGCCTCGGATACTGAGCAACAGTATATGAGCAAAAAATTAGTAATTTCTTTTCTCATTTGAATCAGAGAATAATATACTCTTCTTCACAGCAAAGGATTTACCAAATGCTCACAGTTATACATTCCTCACTCAATAAAGGAAGTCAGAAAATTTAATTTCAAGAATATTTTTATAAATGGCATTTACTAAATTATTACTCTCTTGTAGTATCAAACATCTCTGAAAAAATTTAAGAATTCTACTGATGTTATCAATTATGATATGATCATATTTTAAATTATGTTCTTCTCATTCCTGCTCAGAATTTTGTTAAAAAACATTTATGACTACTTTTCTTGTATCTCCATTAAACACACACATACACACATGAACATAAACTTATTCTCTATGGGATGTGTATTGACTAAATTGTGGCTAACTAGTGTTTATCATTTTGTTAGATTTAGTTCTTTCATCTTGGTTGCTAACCATGGCAATTATAGAAACTAAATGAAAATATTCTGTTTGCTACAAATTTAGAAGATTTCAAGTTATAGTCTTTCTTTGATATCATTTTTAACCTTTATTTTAATATTTTGTTATTAGCCATTAATTTTTTCAGTTTCTAACTTATGTATTAAAATTCATCATACATATATATTCAAAGTCAAAAACAGTATATACTGTGATAATACTCACAGCTCTGGGCAACTACTGGGTTCTTGGAATATTCTCCCAAGGATATTGCTTTCCTTCATTTACATGTTTTTCCAGACAGAGTATCACTGTGTAGCTTTGCTTTGTAGGCCAGACTGGCCTCAAACTCAGAGCAATCCGCCTGCCTCTGCCTCCCAAGTGCTGGGATTAAAGGTGTGGACCACCACCGCCTGGCTGAAAATATATTTTCTTTTTTTTCCCAGTATGAAATACTTTATTTATTTATTTATTTATTTTTCATGCTGTTTTTTTAAATTTTTTTTATTAATTTATTCTTGTTATATCTCAATGGTTCTCCCATCCCTTGTATTCTCCCATTCTTCCCTCCCTCCCATTTTCCCCTTATTCCCCTCCCCTATGACTGTTCCTGAGGGGGATTACCTCCCCCTGTATATGTTCATAGGGTATCAAGTCTCTTCTTGGTAACCTGCTGTCCTTCCTCTGAGTGTCACCAGGTCTCCCCCTCCAGGGGACCTTGTCACTGACACAGCAGCTAAGAAATGAGTGTCTCACACATTGTTTAGGCAGAGTTTCTATCTAGATTACAGCGGTCTGGGGACATTCCACTATGGAGAGTTAACCATTGGCTAGGGCTTAGGAAATGGGGTCTTGTCTCTTTCTGATCAGCCTTTATATATAGCCTTAGCCACAAGTGGTCACAATGCTATCAAAAGGCATACATGGTCTCTGGACTTTGGGCCCTCTGGCCTTCAGTCCCTTCCTGACATTCTCTGATCAGCTGTTGCTAGGGACAACAAGGAATGGATGATTAGGCCATCCTGTGGTTTCTTTGAAACTGAAGTTCCTTTTCTTGGGAAAAAATGGGAAGTCAGGCTTATGCTGCTGTGTTAGTAAGAACTTGAGCTACATTAGTGAAAAACTGAAGCCTTTCATGGAGTTTGCTAGCCTTGTCAGACTCTTCATCTTCCATCAACACTAGCTCATAAAATCTTTCTTTTTTTTCTTTATTAATTTATTCAGATTACATCTTAATTGTTATCCTCTTACTTATCTCCTCCCATTCCTCCCTGCCTCCCTCCCTCTTAACCCTATTCCCCTCCCCCAGGTCTGTGACAGAAAGGGACCTCCTCCCCCACCATATGGTCATAGCCTATCAAGTCTCATCTTGGTAGCCTGCTTATCCTTTCTCTGAGTGCTACTTGGCCTCCCCATCAAAGGAAGTGGTCAAATATGAGGCACCAGAGTTCATGTCAGAGTCAGTCCCAAATCTCCACACAACTGTGGAGAATGTCTTGTCCCTTGGCTAGATCTGAGTAGAGGTTCAATATTTATAGCGTGTATTGTCCTTGGTTGGTACAGTATTTTGAGCAGATGCCCCTGGGTCCAGATCTGCACATCTTGATGCTCTTTTTGTAGGTTTCTAGAACCATCTGGGTCCTTCTATTTCCCCATTCTCCCATATTTCTCTCACCTAGAGTCCCAATAGAAGGTCCCCACATCTATCCCTATCTCCTGGTAGGTAAAGACTTTCAGAGGATATCCCTGTTGGGCTAGTGTCCAATTATAAGTGAGTATATACCATACGAGTCTTTCTGAGTCTGGGTTAACTCATTCACTATGATCATTTCTAGTTCCATCCATATGCCCACAAATTTCAGGATTTCCTTGTTTTTAATACCTGAGTAGTATTCCATAGTGTAAATGTACCACAGTTTCTTTATCCATTCTTCAACTGAGGGACATAGGTTGTTTCCAGGTTCTGGCTATTATGAATAAGGCTGCTATGAACATGGTTGAGCATATGTCCTTGTTGTGTGGTGGAGCACCTTCTGGGTTTATTCTAAAGAGTGGAATAACTGGGTCTTGGGGTAGCCCTATTCCCAGTATTCTAAGAAAGTGCCAGATTTGTTTCCAAAGTTGCTGTACAAGTTTACACTCCCGCCAGCAATGAAGGAGTGTTCATCTTTCTTCACATCCTGCCAACATGTACTGTCACTTGAATTTCTTATCTTAGCCATTCTGATAGGTGGAAGATGGAATCTCAGAGTTATTTTCATTTGCATTTCCCTGATGACTAAGAAGGTTGAGAACTTCTTTAAGTGTTTCTGTGACATTTGATATTCTTCTATTCAGAATTCTCTGTTTAATTCTGAGCCTCATTTCTTAATTGGGTTATTTGGTGTGGTGGTATTTAATATCTTGAGCTCTTTGTGTATTTTTGGATATTAGACCTTTGTCAGATGTAGGGTTGGTGATGATCTTTTCCCAGTCTGTAGGCTGTCACTTTGTTCTGTTGACATCCTTTTCTACAGAGTTTCTTGAGCCCTGAGTGGAAAAATTTGATGAAGACATCCCAACTAAAATTGAATGTTCCAAGCCCCATTTCTCAATTGAGTTGTTTGGTTTTGTGGTGTTTAATTTCCTGAGTTCTTTATATATTCTGGATATTAAACCTTTGTCAGATGAAGGGTTGCTGAAGATCTTTTCCCAGTCTGTAGGCTGTCGCTTTGTTCTACTGACAGTGTCTCCTGCTTTACAGAAGCTTCTCAGCCTCATGAGGTCCCATTTATTAATTGTTGACATTAAGGCCTGTGTACTGTTCAGGAAGTTGTTTCCTGTGCCTATGTGTCCCAGGCTCTTCCCCACTTTTTCCTCTAACTGAATTAATGTCTATGGTTTTAAGTTGAGGTCTTTAATCCACTTGGACTTGAGTTTTGTGCATGGTGACAAATAAGGGTCTAATTGCATTTTTCTACATGTAGACATCCAGTTAGACCAGCAACATTTGTTGAAGATGCTATCATTTTTCTATTGAATAGATTTGGCTTCTTTGTCAAAAATCAAGTGAGCAAATGTGTGTGGATTCATCTTTGGGTCTTCAATTCGATTCCATTGATCCACCAGCCTATTGCTTTGCCAGTACCATGCTGTTTTAATTACTGTTGCTCTGTAGTACAGCTTGAGATCAGGTATGGAGATTCCTCTAGAGGATCTTTTATTGTATAGGACTGCTTTTGCTATTCTGGGCTTTTTATTTCTCCATATGAATTTGAGAATTGATCTTTCAATATCTTCAAAATATTTTGTAGGTATTTTGATAGGGATTGCGTTGAATCTGTAAATTGCTTTTGGTAAAATGGCCATTTTTAGTATGTTGATTCTCCCAATCCACAAACAACGTAAATCCCTCCATCTTCTGATGTCATTTTCAATCTCTTTCTTCAGAGGTTTGAAGTTTTTTTCAAATAAGTCCTTCACTTGCTTGGTTAGAGTTACTCCTAGATATTTTATATTGTTTGTGGCTATCGTGGAGGGAGTAGTTTTCCTAATTTCTTCCTCTGCCAGTTTGTCATTTGTATACAGGAAAGCTATGAACTTAACAGAGAATTCTCAACAAAGGAATATCAAATGGCAGAGAAACACTTAAAGAAATGCTCATCCTTGTTAGTCATCAGAGAAATGCAAATCAAAACAACACTGAGATTCCATCTTATACCCATCAGAATGGCTAAGACCAAAAACTCAAATGACACCACATGTTGGCGAGGATGTAGAGAGAGAGGAACACTCCTTCATTGCTGGTGGGAATGCAAACTAGTACAACCACTTTGGAAAGCTATCTGATGCTTTCTCAGAAAAATGGGAATAGGGCTTCCTCAAGACTCAACTATCCCCCTCTTTGGAATATACCCAGAAAATGCCCTACCATACAACAGGGACATATGCTCAACCATGTTCATAGCTGCTTTATACACAATAACCAGAACATGGAAACAGCCTAAGTGTCCCTCAGTAGAAGAATGGACTAAGAAACTATGGTACATTTACACTATGGAATACTACTCAGCTATTAAAAACAAGAAATTTCCAAAATTTGTGGACAAATGGATTGATCTAGAAATTATCATAATGAGTGAGTTCACTCAGAAGCAAAAAGAGACAAACCATATATACTCACTTATATTGAGACACTAGTCCAAGGGATACGTCCCATGAAAAACTTTACTTACCAAGAAAGTGGGTCAGAGGAGAGGACATCCTATTGAGACTTTAGACGAGAGTAGCATGGAAGAATGGGGAAATAGTAGGACCCACAGGGTCCTGGAAACCTACAAGAAGAACTTTATGACAGGCAGATCTGGGTCCTGGGGTCCTCCTCAAACTAAGGCACCAGCCAAGGAGAATATAGGCAGTAAACTTCAAACCCCTATCAAGACCTAGCCAATGAACATGATATTCTCCACCATTGAATGGAGAGTGAGATCTGACTCTCACACGAATTCTGGTGCCCCTTTTCTGACCACGTCCCCTGGATGGGGAGGCCTGGCGGCACTCAGAGGAAGAATAGCAAGTTATCAAGAAGAGACTCGATATTCTAAGAGCATATATAGAGGGAGGAGGTCTCCCTCAATCACAGACATAGGGGAGGGGAGAAGGGGGGAAGTGGGAGGGAGGGAAGAATGGGAGGAAACAGGGGAAGGGCTAACAATGGAGATGTAATATGAATAAATTAATAAAAAATAAAAATAAAAAAATAATTGAATGTTCCAATGTCTCTCAATCTCTGCACATTGTCCACATGTGGACCTCTGTATTTGTTCCCATCCAATACAGAAGGAAGCTTCTATGATGATGGCTGAGCAAGACACTGATATTTAAGTGTAGCAGAATGTCATTAAGAGTCATTTTGTTGCTGTGTCCATAAGCAGAAAGGTATTGCTTGGTTTTCCCGTAGGTCACTGGCATATCTATTCTAAGGTTCTCAGCCACCCAAGCTGTGTCAAGGATAGGGTCATCCTATGGAGTGCGTGTGTCTTACTTCCAATCAGATACTGGTTGGTTACTCTCATAACTTTTGCACCCCAATTGCACCAGCATATCTTACAAGCAGATTATCTTTATAGATTGAAGCATTCATAGATGGGTTTGTGTTAGCCTTCTCCTTCTGGTAGCATGCTGAGGTACTTGCAGTACCAGTTCCATCTCTCCATGTTCAATGAGATATGTTAAGTGTTTTCTCAGCAATAGGAACTTATCGTTTGTTTGTGGATATTAACCAGTAGCCTTGGCAAGATCCTGGATTGTTTGGAAGCTACGATGGGGTACTTTGGCCAGCAACTGAATTAGATGTAATCCATTCCTAGCACTGAGGCTTTCAAATGGTTGCATGAGATGTCTAGCCAAGGTTTTGTCTTCCCCATTATTTGGTACTTTCATTTAGGTTTCTTTCATACCTCAGTAGGTTTCCATACTACCCCTCAAATGTTCCTTTGTTTTAGCTATCTTTGCTCATATTTTGTCCTCTTTCCTACCTTTCTCTGTTGTATTCTCCAATTCCATGTTCTTTCTTACCTCTTCAGATGACCTGTGCAGATCCTGTCTGCTGGATCTGGGATCCAAGGACCTGAAAGAATGGAGTGGACTACAGTCTAGAGCTGTAGACAATCTTACTTCAGTTTCTGTGTACTTTTATATACAAATGTAACCAAAAAAAGCAATGATCTAAAGAAGGGTGTTTGCATCCAGAAAACACAGTCAGAAAAACATGTAGATAGATGTCAGTAAGTACATACTAAATATTAACAGAACAGCCTTTTCCCAGAACATTCTCAGAACAGACTAATTTAAACATAGCTACCTGGCACATAGTATAGATTATGTCTGGGAAAGCACAGAAGCAAGGCAGAAGGCAACATCTAGGTTCAGGGTACGATGACCAGATTGTGTTTCATAGCTAAGTTCTGATATCCAACAAGAATAAACATGTCTTCTAAGTTGAACGTAATGTGTCACAGGAGGCACAAAGTCATGTCCAAGTACAATCCAGGAAACAAAATGCGCTTGAGATAAAAGTCCCTCTGACATTTTTTCCTGGAGCATCTCTCACAGTTCCCTAAGCCATTGCTAACCATGGGTCATTCCTTTGAACATGTTCCCACACCTGTCCACTTATAAATATTCTGTTTCTCCTTTCTAGGCATATCCTTACCCAACACTCAATACCTTACTCCAAACCTAACATTTGTGATTATATGCACTGTACCCTGCTTATGGAAGATGTAACAGCTAACATCCACTTATAATCAAACAAATACCACATTTGAATCATTCAATCAGGTTATACAAGGTCCAAAAAGAAACATCCACTGACTTTTTACAAAGAATAACTTCAGTTGTAGATAGAAAAATATCTAGCTAGAAAGGCACTAATCTTTAGCTTTTGAAAATGTTCACACTGAATGCAAAGAGGTGTTCAGACTTTTAAGGGCAACATCAGCACCAATATATGAATGGATTAGAAATACAGTTGATATTAGCTTCTCCTTCACCTTAACAGGGGAAGTAATCGCTAAAGATTTTGAGAAAAGCCAAACTCTCAAATGTATTAACCATGATGAGCAAGGTCATTTCAAAAAGAATTGTAAAGAAAACCAAACTGTAATAAACTCCAAAATAGAGCCTATGCCTTCTGAAATATGCAAAAGTTGGAGCAAAGGGAACATTGGACTAATGAGTGTAGTTCAACAAAATATAAATGGTGTAAACCCTTATCAAAACAATGCCCAGTGGGCCTCTTGCAGGCCCAATATCAAATAGTGGGAATACTCTTCTACAAAACATTCAGATACCACTGCTCTGGAGATAGACATTAAAAACCCAGATATCAAAGTCAGAGAAATGTCTGTAGATGAATCAAAACAAAACAAAACAAACAAAAGAAGCCATGAGTTATGTTCATTGTGTTCTTATGCTGACCTCTAGCCATCTGGTAGTCCTTGGTGTCAGCAGGCCTTGTGGTCACTTATGGTAGTAGACCTCTTGGATTGCATATAGAGCTGTTGGTCTCAGCAACAGTCCTCTGGTTTTCCTGGGTGGCAGCATGCATCCAGGTACAGAGTGGAAATGGAGTCTCTGATGGCTGCCAGTCTCTGGGATTGCAGGTAGAGATGGAACGTGGTGGTCCCTGATGGCTGCCAATCTCTGGAGCTGTAGAGAAGATGAGGCCTGGGAAGTAGAGCAAAGAGATGGGTCCCAGGCAATGGAGCATGCCCAGGATCTGGAACATGGAGTAGTCAGGGGAGATGGAGTGCGAAGGGTCTGAAGCATCTACTCATATACTCTTGAGCTATTACTATTCCCAAATATTTTACATTTTTGTAGACATTGTACATGATACAAGTGTAAAGTTATTTTTGATACTCTGATATTTTGATATACATAATGTATATATGTTTAAACTCTTCTATAAGATATTGTGCCTATGCAACTCGTTTAAAAATGCAATATGAAGTTCTGGTCCTTTTAAAAGCAGCTATTACAAACTGTTTAGGATAATTAAGTAATGCAAATATCAACCAAACTCATGGTCATGTTAGATACTAGTCTAGTTTAGTGCAGAAATATGTTTTCTGGGTTGAACAGAGAGTAAGTAGACAAAAACAAGCCACATTTGCCTATTCAGATATACCATAGATAAATAGATTGTCTTCAGAAACCTCAGAGACCTACACAGTATGGAGTTTTAAAATATTTTTATTATTTTAAGGATTCTTTTTATTGTGAAACATTTCATCTCCTGGCAGTACACTCAGCCAACCTCAAGAAGATGATGAAGAATCTCCTTATGGACTTTGCTTCAATGTGGCAGGTTACAACTGTGCAAGACATTGCCCTTGTTTCAACTGCTGACAGTGTGCTGTCCAAAATGGGCTAATTACACACAAGGAAGTTAACTGCCAAGCCTTGTGAGGACAAGGTAGGCAGTTATTCATAATTCCTGCTACACACACACACACACACACACACACACACACACACAAGCTACGTCAGTTGTTTTGGGCCAGAAGGCTAAAGTGTATATTGTAATGTACACCCAATGATGTTGCATAAACGTTGCTCTCCAATTGTTGTTTTAGGATGCCCTTATGATACAGGTGGTTTTTCCTCCCATCTCCATAGCTCCCTAGAAAGAATTACTCATGAGATTCATTAAATATTAGACAAATACCTAAGCCATGTAGCTAGGCTCTTCTCTAACTAGCTCAAAACTTAAAATAACCCATCTATTACTACTCAAAGTTGGACCACCTGGCTGGTTTCCTGAGCTCAGACATCATGTGTTCATCATCCTTCCTCCTTGCCAGCTGAATCTGGCATGCCTGTGTGTATCCCAGAATCTCTTCTGCCTTCCATATGTCCTACACCTTACCTGCTTCAGTTATAGGCCATAGGTTTTTTTTTAATTGACAAGTGTTGCATTCATGCAATACACAAGAGATACCTTCTACAATTCCATTTTTTGGTCTAATAAAAGACTCTTTCTTTCACTAATAAATTAATATACAATAACAACAATTATGAAAATTATTAGGTAAGTTTTACATTCTTGATGTGCAGCTCATATGCATTTGTCAACTTTGGAGAAAGTCTTCTATTATCTGTCCAATCTTGGTAAGTTCAGAGTTCTGAATTTAAATCATTTTTCTATTATAGCTTGTATTTAACAACCTAAAAAATATCTTCTAGATCTAAAAACATCTTAAATCCTAAACAACTTAATATTAATTGTAAGATTATAACTATTTAGTCTTCAACCCCATTAAAGACTTGAGAAGAAAATTAATATTGTCTTAGTATGTAGATTTAAGTTCAGAACTGTCTAAGTAAGCAAACATAGTTTGCTTGTAGCTATTTACTACCTGTTATTCATAATTCCTAGAAATATAACCTAGGGTGTATATTTCTGTGATAATCTAGACTAGTATATGATATGGCCATGAGTCTGATTGATTAACAACTAATTTGTAGTTTCTGATTACCTTAAGAGTTTGTAACATGGGTACAATACCTTATGACAGGTGAATCTGGGCCCATGGGTTCTGCTCAAACTATGGCACCAACCAAGGACAATACATGCAGTAAATATTGAACCCCTACCCAGATTTAGCCAATGGACAGAACATTCTTGAGTGGAGAGCAGGGACTGACTTTAACACGAACTATGGTGCCCCATATTTGATCTGGAGGCCTGGTGGCACTCAAAGGAAGGATAACAGGTTATCAAGAAGAGACTTCATACCCTATGATCATATAGAAGGGGAGGAGGTCCCCCTTCAGTCACAGACATAGGGGAGGGGAATAGGGTGAAAGTAGGAGGGAGAGAGGAATGGAAGAATACAAGGGATGAGTTAACAATTGAGATGTAATATGAATAAATTAATTAAAAAGTCAAAAAAAGAGTTGAAACATATATTATGATGTAACAAAATTAATCTTAATTTTTATATCAATATACAAAGATTTGTACCTATAAAAACCTTAAACCTGTAGCAGTATATAACAATCCATATTATGTAAACAAAATAACCATAGTTGGTAACAGCAATAGCTCTAAGTTGAAGAGTAGATTCAATAATCCATCTTTTATCTTATTATTTCTATATGATATTCCTATATTCCCCCATTTTTTTTATTCTCAACCTCTTTACCCAAGAAAAAAGGATGGTGAAAAGAAAAAAGAGAAACCCCTGAGTCTATACTCTTGTACCTTATTTTTTCTTGATGAATACTACTAATAATTTGTAAGTCCCCAAATGACAACAAACATCCATAGCCCATTAAACAACTAAAACCTATCCACTGTCACCTAACAGAATATTCTTCTAGATATTGCTTTCTGCTGATTTGGATTATAGTATCCCTTTTTAAGAGCCCCAAAATTGGGAAAGTGGTTAAGCAAGGTAGCAGTAACATATGTTGTCCAGTCTCTGAATACTGAGAAAATGCAGGCTTAAATGAAGTCCTGATTGGAACAGTCTGAAAGGCTGGACCAAATGAGTCAGCTGCTTTTGAGTTGTCTTAGAAGCAAGTTTTGATGAAGCAGAAACTGAAGCAGCTGAGACTGGAACATTCAGGAGGCTGAAATAAATGTGGCAGCGTCTCAGCCTCCTGAAGGATGATTCTTGTCAAGGCCATCTTCATCCTATTGGTGTTCGGGCCTTTTTTTCTGTAAATATATAAGCTCTCACAAGTAGCATATAGTTCTGCAACTGTATATGCATGGGATGTACTCAGTGCATGGATCAATTAAAGATGGACGTTTTGCTCTTTGTATGAGCAGGTGAAAGACATCTGTCTTTCTTTAAGCCAAAGAGGATTGTATACCAAATTGTAATGCCAATTTTTATCTATACCATTTAAAAGAATAGCATAAGTCCTGAGGTTTTGTACCCAACAAGATTTGCTCGCTACACATAGCCCTTTACATATCAACCAGTCTTAAAATTGTTACCATAGCAGAGCCAACATATACATTCCCAGCTTTAGTCTTGATTTGTTTCTTCTTGTAGGTGGCCAAGATCTTCAGATGTCAAATATGATTCTTATCAGTTTATGAACATACATAAAATCTCCTCCCCAGCCCAACATACTTCCTTTCTTCCAATTTGGAATTAGGACCTTTATATGCTTATTTAGTTCAGCAGTCCTTTCTAAAATTCAGTGTGTCTTAGCAGCTGTGCTACCTGTCTTATTGGCTCATAAAGTTGATGGCAGTCAATTGTTGGGAAGAATAGAGATTGGTAAAACTGATCCTGGGCTGGGAATCTGAGGTAGGCACCACAAGGCAGGGGATAAGGAGATAGAGAGAGGAGGAGGAGGGGAGGGAGGAGGAGGAGGAGGAGGAGGAGGAGGAGGAGGAGAAAGAAGATGGTGAGAGAGGATGTGGCCTGATGGAGCAGATCTAGTCCAGACAGGATCCATATTGGCAAGTAACTTGGCAAGTAATCTGGTAAGTAGCCAGTCTAGCTTAGAAAATTACTTTAAATCCTACCTGCCAAGTTATTGTGCTAAAGCTATTTAAATAAATCAATAGGTCTTTGTCTCAACTATTGGGGAACTAGCCTCGTCATAGAAAATCCCCCTAGATATAATAAATATATTAAAACAACCTTTTTGGGTTTGGGTTACCTCACTCAGAATGTTTTTTTTTTCTTAGCTGCATAAATTTACCAATGAATTTCATCATTGTACTCATGTTTGTTAATGGCTAAATAATACTACATTGTATAAATATACCACATTTTTTTGTCCATTCATCCATTGATGAGCATGTAAGCTGTTTCTAATTTCTGACTAGTATAAGTGGAACAGCAGTAAACATGGCTGAGAAAGAGTCTCTGTAGTAAGACAAAAAGTCCTTTTGGTATATACCCAATAATGGTATTACTGGATCTTGAAATAGAGCAAATCCCAGCTTCCTGTGTAACTGCCAGGCTGATTTCCAAAGTGGCATTATGGACTTGAAGTCTCATTAACGTGGATGATTATTCACATGTTCAGCAACATAAGCTGTCCCTTGTTTGATTGATCTTAGCCATTCTGACTGGTAGAATATGAAATTCTCACGTAGTTTCAGTTTTGATTTGCATTTCCCTGATTACTCTTTCCTTAATTGGGAATAAAGCTCTCGCATTCTCACTTTTCTTTAACTTATGATATGGCTTAACAAATTATTCTATTATCTCTAATGTGAACTAAGTAAATATTACTAAATCTCTCCCCCATCTGCTTCTACAACCTGAAAGCAATCCATTGAGAAAGTTAGCAAAATATATTTGATTAAGATTTTAAAGCCTTTATCTTTGACCCAAGGATAGGATTCTCATCACTCCAGGAATATGTGCTCAGTTACATGTACAAACCCCAAGGGTCTCAAGGAAAGCTTTATCTGCTGTGACTGTCATAGCAAAGGAAACCAGTACTTCTGATGGGTTCTAGTGCCTCAAAGAGTTGAATATAGAACAGAATCTTATGCTTTGTTTTATATAGGCTTTCCTGGAAGTATGTCAAAATCCTTCCTTTGATAGGCTTGAATGAGTAACAGTTTTTCTAGATTAAAGATTGAGAAGGTCATGGTGGCCAGGTCATCACATCATACCACTGAAGACCTTCATGGTTTGTTTTACAAAGTTAATATAATGATTGTGCTAAGTCCAAGAATCTCATTGAAACTTTTGGTCATTTCTCTACAACCTACCCTGTTAGATAGTCATTTCCAAAAGCTGTTTTATTTGCTTATTATTGAAAAAATCAGTGACTGGACATTTCTGATGGACCAACCAGGAGTTACTGTCACAGTTACATTGAGCTAGAGAGTCAGCTGAGCTTGGGATAGCTGAGGTGGGGCAATGAGCCATGATTCTTCCTTGTTTGCTCTGTGAGCTCTGCTGAAATATCTAGTCTCTCTATCAAGGAAAGAAAAGAATCCCAGGGTACAAAACATGGATACTGTCAGCAACTTTGAAAGATGGTTCTGGAACAGAGTCATGCCCGTCATATACATTTGCTTAAAACAGATCCTATGCCTAGGTCAAAATCAAGAACAGTTAATGACTTAATTGTACAAACACAGAGAGGGTGACTTCTTGTGAGCCAAATAGCAGAGGCCAAGGAAATAAAATCTGTTCAGCTGTGACTAGAGCAAACTTCATTACAAGATAGTAATAGTTGCTGAACAGTTAAACCAATATGTCCATATAACCTATTCATTTGGAGAAGTCCTGTGGATGAAAATTTCCGTTTAGCATAAAATTGTCAAGTACTATGCTTCAATATAAAAGTATTAAGAACATTGTATAAACTCACCATAAAAGGCGGTATTTGTATTTTGGGAATCTCTTACACAGGAACTGGTTGTATGTTTAATTGTTGTTTTCATTAACTTTAAACACCTGTGACAGATTGTTCAACAAGTTCTTGGGGAGCCAATTTTATTTGGTATAGACTAAGTTTTTAAAAAAAGATCACCAGCTTATAAATACACTACCTCACTTTTTGGGAACCTATAACAACCCTGGTGCTACCACTAGGTATTAAAAACAATTATAACTAAAAATCAGCCTTGACTGACAAATGAACTGCCTAGTAATATCTATATACTACCAGTAGTGAACGTCGTTGAATTTAGATTAACACAAGTTTCTGATAATACTCTCTGATATTGGCCTATCTTATCATAATTTTGCTCAAACCTTTCAAAGTTAAATTTCCTCAAAGGTATTAGATCAAATTGATCCTCAGGAAATTTCGAAGTCTAAACTAAAGATTTCATGAGCTTCTAGCTCATCAATAGTTTACCTCAGCTTAACATTTAAATTATTATTTTAAAGCTTTCCTTCGAGAGCCAAGCAATTATTTAACTTTTTCCTTCCTTCTACCTGCTCATCTCAGATCTCAGTGGTTATCTGTACTTAGATGGCTTGCGCAGTTATATTGGAGTGAGACAGGAGTTAAATCATTGTTAAAGCTACCTTAATACTTTAACTCAGAGAGAATTGCGTGTGCTTTCTAAAGTCTAACTTACCCTATTAAAGAGGATGTCGGAAATATTTCTCTTGTTATGAGAGCTATAGGGTTGAACTTTCATGGCCAGAGTTTCTGTTTCTTAACTTTGATCTTCTCACTAGGTTTAAATTCGCCATGGTTGCATGCTTTTTCTATCTCGGTGAGTTCACATTTATATCCGCCCTGTTGCATCTGGGAAAGGTTGCTTCATTGAAGTCATGCACTAATACCTCTGGCTTTTACCTTTGTAGTTTGGTGGATAGGGAGGACAGAGAAGATATAGGAGGAGCTCAGAGGAGGAACAAATATAACTAAAATATTCTGTATGAAGTTCTCAAAGCTAAATAAATAAAATAATAAAAAGTAAATATGTATGGAACAAATGACCCCTAACACAACAGGGCAATTTCACACCAAATACAGTTTTTGCCATCAACCCTCCTGCACTTTAGAAATTTAGAAAATTCTAGAAAAGGCTTTTTCTAAAACTTAATATGTAGAATCAAGGATTTGGGGTTTTATATATTTTTTGTCTTTTGTTTTGTTTGGGTTTTTTTTTTCCCGTACATTGGACTCTTTGATCATGAACATGATAGTAATTTGCAGTCATTACATATTTCCTAAAAGTTTAACAAGCTTCATGCCTGGCTTCTTTAGGTTTCAGCTTAAGCAGTGACTTTAAAGGAAAACTCTTCTTGGTAGCCTGCTATCCTTCCTCTGAGTGCCACCAGGCTTCCCATCCAGGGGACGTGGTCAAATATGGGGCACCAAAGTTCGTGTGAAAGTCAGACCCCAATCTCCACTCTACTGTGAAGAACGTCCTGTCTGGGTAGGAGTTCGATGTTTACTGCACATATTGTCCTTGGCTGGTGCCATAGTTTGAGCAGGACCCCTGGGTCCAGATCTGCCCATCATAATGATCTACTTGTAGGTTTCTAGGACCCTCTGCGTCCTTCTATTTCCCCATTCTCCCTTGATTCTCTCACCTAGAGTTCCAATAGGAAGTCTTCCCCTCTGTCCCACTTTCCTGGTAAGAGAAGACTTTCTTGGGCTAGTGTCCAGATATAAGCAAGCATATACCATTTGACTCTTTCTGCTTCTGGGTTAACTCACTCATTATGATCATTTCTAGTTCAATCCATTTGTCCACAAATTTCAGGAAATTCCTTGTTTTTAATAGTGTAAATGTACCACAGTTTCTTTATCCATTCTTCAGAAGAGACGTGATACACTATGAGCATATACAGGGGGAAGAGGTCTCCCTCAGTCACAGTCATGGGGGGGTGGGAGTAAGGAGAAAATGGGAGGGAGGGAGGAATGGGAGGATACAAGGGATGGGATAACAATTGAAATGTAATATGAATAAATTAAGAAAATATATTAAAAATAAATAAAACTCCACTGGTTACCCATTATCTACCTCCTCTGACACGATAGGTTTTCACTGTCAATAACAGCATTTATAACAGTTTCTTCAGTGTCTGTCATTATGTCTTCCTCTCCATTTCTGATATAGTTTGAGTACTCTTCCTCTGCCTTTTATTTAATTTGGCTGACAGTTTGTCTATCTTTCTGATTTTCTCAAAGAACCTGCTCTTGGTTTTGTTGCTTCTTTGAATTGTTCTCCTTTGTCTACTTTATTGATTTCTACCCTGATTTTTATTATTTTCAATTGTCTACTTCTCTTGGATGTTTCTGCTTTTGTTCTAGAGCTTTCAGGTGTGTTATTTAGTTGGTAATATGTAATCTCTCCAATTTCTTTATGAAGGTGCTTTATGAAGAAACTTTCCTCTTAAAACTGCTTTCATTATGTCCCATAAGTTTAGCTGTGTTGTGCCTTCATTTTCACCAAATTCTAGAAAGGCCTTAATTTCTTTTCTTATTTTGTCTCTGACCCAGATGTCACTAAGAGTTGTTCAGTTTCCATGAGTTTATAGGCTTTGTCTAGTTTCTGTTGTTGTTGAGTTCCAGCTTAATCCATGGTGGTCTGATAAGATGCAAGGGGTTATTTTGATCTTCTTGTAATGGTTAAGGTTTGCTTTGTGATCAAGTATATGGTCAATTTGAGAGAAGATTCCATGAAGTGCTGAGAAGGTATATTCTTTTGTGTTTGGATGAAAAGTTTTTTATATATCTACTAGGTCCATTTGTTTCATGATAGCTGTTAGTTTCATTATTTTTGTTCAATTTCTGTCTATATGACCTGTCCCTTTGTGAGAGTGGTATGTTGAAGTCTCCCACTATTACTGTGTTGGGTTTGATGTATGATTTAAGGTTTAGTAATGTTTCTTTTATGAATGTGGGTGCTCTTGTATTTAGGGCATAGATGTTTAGAATTGAGATGTCATCGTTGTGTAGTTTTCCTTTGATTAGTGTGAAGTGCTATTCCTCATCTCTTTCGAATAGTTTTGGTTGAAAGTCTATTTTATTAGAGAGTAAAATGGCTACTATAGCTTCCTTCTTGGGTCTGTTTGCTTGGAATGCCTTTTCCTAACCCTTTACTCTCATGTAATGTCTATCTTTATTTCTGAGGTGTGTTTCTTTTATGCAGCAAATTGAAGGGTCCTTTTCTTCAATCCATTCTGTTAGCCTGTCTTTTTATTAGGTACTTTAGGCCATTGATGTTGAGAGATATTGATGACCAGTAGTTGTTATTTCCTATTTTGTTTTTTGTTTGTTTGTTTGTTTGTTTGTTTGATGTTGGTGGTAGGAGAGAGAGCGAGAGAGCGAGAGAGAGAGAGAGAGAGAGAGAGAGAGAGAGAGAGAGAGAGAGAGAGAGAATGAGAGTTTTGTTTCTCTGGGTTTTGCAGAGTGGGGTTATTAATTTCCTTTGTTTCTTTGGGTAAAGTTATCCTCCTTGGGTTGGACTTTTCATTCTAGTATCCTCTGTAGGGCTGAACTTATGTTAGATGCTGCTTAAAATTGGTTTTGTCGTGGAATATCTTGTTTTCTCCATCTATGGTGATTGAAAGTTTTGCTGACTATAGTAATCTGAATTGGCATCTGTAGTCTCTTAGTGTCTGCATGACATCTGTCCAAGCCTTTCTGGCTTTCATAGTCTCTGTTGAGAAGGCAGGTGCAATTCTAATAGGTTAGCCTTTATGTGTGACTTGCCTTTTTCTCTCACTGCTTTTAAGTTTTGTCTTTGTTCTGTACATTTAGTGATTTCATTACTATGTGGTGAGAGGTTTTCTTTTCTGGTTCAATTTATTAGGAGTTCTGTAGGCTTCTTGTTTATTTATGGACATTTCTTTCTTTAGGTTAGGTAAGTTTTCTTGTATGAATTTGTTGAAAATATATTCTGCTCCTTGTAGCTGAGAGTCTTCTTTTTCTTCTATTCCCATTATTCTTAGATTTTTGTCTTTTCATAGAGTTCTAGGTTTTTTGGGTGTTCTGTGTCAGGAGCTTTTTAGATTTAACATTTTCTTTGAATGTTGTATTGATTTCTTCAATCACATCTTCTCCCCCCATTCTTTCTTCCGTCTCTTGGATCCTGTTGGTGAAGCTTGTGTCTGTAGTTCTTGTCCTCTTCCCTAGGCATCAAGTGGAAAGGTATCTGAGCAGAGAGCTGCTCTGGTGGTCTTGCCTGCTTCCTTAGGTGGAGGACAGTAGACACTAGTGTTCTTTAGTCTCCAGTTCAATCTGATACCCAGAGCACGCAGGTACTGCATGTGCAAGTGGCTATACTTTGGAGACTGAGCACAGGCTTGAAGGGACCCAGGGGCTTTTCTGTGGGTTAGCCAAGATGTCCAGAGGCTGGACACACCTGTGCTCCACACAGTGTGGACCCCTCTCACCTGGAAACATCAGCACTGGTGTCTTGTAGTTCTCAGTTTGGTCCTTAGGTCACTGTGTAGTCACTGCTGTCCTGCTGATCAGACAGAGTATATGATCAGCAGCACCATCTTTGATTTCTCACAATTGTATCTTCTATGCCTGAGATTCTCGCCTCCATCTCTTGTGTTCAGTTGGTAATGTTTATGTCTGTAGTTCCTGTGTTCTTCCCTAAGTTTTCCATATTCAGAATTCTTTCTATTTGTGTTTCTTTATTGCTTCTATTTTCATTTTCAGGGCTTGAACTGTTTTATTCATATCCTTCTCCCATTTGATTGTATTTCCAGTATTTTTAATGACATTACTTATTTCTTTTTTAGATGCCTCGATCATCTTTATAAGCATAGATTTAAGGTCATTTTCCTGTGTTTTAGATGTGTTAGGATATCCAGAGCTTATTGTATTAGCAAAGCTGAGTTCTGGAGATGTCAATTGTCCTGGCTCCGGCTGAGATGCTTTAATGCTGACTTTTAGCAATCTTGTCCCTGATGTTGACTGAGTGATCCTTAGGAAGCCAGATACAGGTTGATGATCCTAGGACCAGACAGGTCTCCGCATAAGTCTGATAAAGATGTATGCTGGAGGCTAGATACTCCTGGGGCCCCAGCAGGTCTCCTCAGGAAATCAGGTAGAGCTGTGGGCTGGAGGCTGGAACTCAGGGAGTAGTTGCAGCTATCCTTGGCTGGTTGTGTCCCAGTTGGCTCCACAGGCAGAGATTCAGGTAGGAGATCTAACTTGAACGATCTTGGAGCCTAGCAGGACTGCTCAGAAGGTGGGTAAGCTGGTGGCCAGAAGCTGGAACCAAGTGTCTCTGGGGCCCAGCATGCCTCCTCAGGAAGGTGGATAGAGCCATGGGCAATGCCACCATTTTCATATAATGTTCTCACAGCATCTCTCTGTCTTAATGTCTTAAAGGCATCAGTCATATTGGATGATATCTGCCCAATGATTGTATTCCTAAATAAGACCAAATCCGTAGGTACTAGAGATTAAGAGTTTCATCATCTTTGAAAAGCACTCAGGTACAGCTGTGGTCTTACTTTTCATTAAAAATTTTGAGTATTCCAGCCATGCGTAGTGTCTAATGCCTTTAATTTCAGCCCTGTACATAGCAATATTTGATATTCAGGTCACTTTGGCTAAGAATTGCATACAAAGAGGAGGTGTTGAGGTAGCATAAGTACTGGATTCTTCTTGATTACTCATGAGAGACTTAAAACATGAAGAAGCAGGTTTTTCTTGGGTTGAGTCACAATTATATTACAAGTGGTTTCTTAACATTAATACATTGGTGTTCATAAAATCTAATTTTTATTATCATATCATCTGAACTCACCAGAATACAATAAGTTGTGACCAAAACCCACATCTGCCTTATTCCCTATCTTGTGCTATTCTTCAAAGGATTGATACTAATAGTAGGTAAACAATAAATTTGGTGGAAACATTAATGATAGATCAAAGAATGAAACATATGCACTAGGTTGCATCTTTCTCTTTACTATATTTACTGTTGTACTCTTTTATTTTTCAGTAGTGGGAATAAAACCTATAATCTTGCGTATATTAAGCAAACATCTGACCACTATGAAATACAACCTTAGGCCTTCTTTTTTTATGTTATAGTTTGAGAACTAGTCTCATTTAGTTGCTAAGGCTGGCCTGCCATCTTCTTGCCTCAGACTCCAAGTAGCCAGGATTGCAATATTTTGCCACCAGGTCAAGTTTCTTCTTTGTGTTTTATACAAAGGTTTATGTTTACTTAAAAATTCACCTTGTTTCTGAAATTCAGAAATTGATATTCTTCTTATTTAAGAATAGATTTTGGAGAAGACCAGTTTTATAATTAAATACTGGTTCTAATTAAAAACTGTACAATTTTTTTTATAAGGCACTGATTCATTTCAAGACATGTTTCTCATTAAGGAGATGGGACACATAGAATTGCTGGTTATTCAAGAACTAAATACAGTCACCTATGGTAAACAAGCTGTATTTTTCTCCCCTTTATAATGTATCGTGCATTTCTTTGCTCCAAATGCCTAGAATAATAAAAAACATAAAAAAGGTATTTAATTCTTCATTATAACTGTCTATAATAAGAAATAATACATTTCAAAATGTCTAACTTCCTTTGGGCTTAGTTTAAATTAAATACATTATTACATTTTCACAAATTGTAATTACCCAAATGGATATTTTTAAATTGCATTTTAATTGAAAAGTCTTCCTTACAGAAATAAATCTCTCATATCTTTGTACTTAGAATTTCAGAAATGGACATGTAGGTTGTCTTGGGCATGTCAATTACATCAGTAAGACTGATAGCCCAGGGAAAAATGGGTTACTTATTTATTTATTTATTTATTTATTTATGTTTCTTTATTTTTCAAGACAGAATTTCTTTGGGTAGCCTTGGCTTTCCTGGTCTGACTTTGTAGGCCAGGCTGGCATGGAATTCATAGAGATCCACCTGACTCTATCTACCCAAGTGCTGAGATTAAAAGCTAGGCTATTATTTCTTAAGATATATAGTATCCTTTTAATTTATTTGTGTTAATCTTTCAGTGATAAAAACTGATTATGAAAGAAATAAATAAAATTTTCTTAAAATTTAAATTGTGAGCTTTTGTTTGTGTATTTATTTGGGAGACGGTTGGTTTGTTTTTATCAAGGCATGGTCTCATGTAGTCAAACTAGTCTCAAACTCATTGTGTAAATAACAAACTAGAATTTCTGATCCTCCTGGATTCTCTTCAAAAGTGGTAGGATAAAAGATATGTGCCACTTATGTCCAACGATAATTGCGTCTCCCCCTTCTCTTTCTCCCCTCCCCCTCTCTCTATGAGTGTGTGTGTGTGTGTGTGTGTGTGTGTGTGTGTGTGTGTGTGTATTTGCATGTGCTTTTGTGCCTGCTTAGTTATATAGGCATATGGAAAAGCCAGCGGTTGACATTAGAATGTCTTTCCAAACCACAGGGCTGGAGAGATAGCTCAGAGATTAAAGACACTTCTGCTCTTCCAAAGGTCCTGAGTCAGTTCCCAGCAAACACATGGTGGCTCATAACCACCTATAATGAGATCCAGTGCCGCTTCTGGCCTGCTGGCTGACATGCAGGCAGAATATTGTATAAACAATAAATAAATACATCTTTAAAAAATAATAGACTTTGAGTTCTACCAATGGCCTGAGTGGAGAGGTGACATTCTAAGCACAGAGAAACCCTCTCAAAAAACAAAAACAAAAACTGTGACAGAGTCTCTCATTAAAACTTAATGCAAAAGTTTTGGCTAGCTTGGCTGTCTCTCAAATCCCTGGGAATCACCTGTCTCCTCCCTTCTAGCACTGAGATTAAAGCATTCTCCACCATACCCGACTTTCTACATGGTTCTTGGGAATCAAATTCAGGTCCTTGAGCTTTAACAGCATGCATCTTACTCACTGAGCTATTCACCCAGCCCCAATAATTGTATATTCTAATGGGATTCTTATCCCCATATGTTCAGATAAAAGAAATGATGTCATTTTCAGGAAAATCAATGGAAGTAAGAGTCTCATGTTAAATGAAATAACCCAGATGCAGAAAGATACGTATATCTTCTCTCACTGTAAAAAAATAATAATAAATTCAAAAAATCTTTAAGCAGGAAAGGTACCACTAGGAGGAGAAAGGGGACCCTTTGTAAACGGAAGTTGTCCAACTGTTCTGCCACTGGCTGCTTACTAACACTTCAGATTCTGAAAAGAATAACATAAAGTTGTGACTCTGGGGAAGTATCCAAACACAAAAATGAATTAAAATGTCATTACCAAATAAATTTATTGCATTTAATGCCAATTTTATTATAATTATTCACACACATTAACTGTATAATTTAATGAGTTTCATCATAACATTTCCATAAAAGCATATGTCATGCCTCAGTGATGTGCAAGCTCCTCTCTATTGTGTCTTTCCCTACCTTCTAATGGCCCAATCCTAATGCTACCTTTCCTATGTACAGATTATCTTTTTGTTTTCATTTCTTTCTGTTAATTTGTATATATGAAAGAAGATATGCCTGTCTTTCTGCATCTGCCTTATTTCATTTAACATGAGTCTCTAAAGTTCCATCTATTTTCCTGAAAATGACACGAATTTTTTTTTATCTTTGTAGGCAAATATGTGTTTAGGTATTATCTTTTCTTTACTCATTCATATCTTGATGAGGACTAAGACTCACACTCTATCTGACTACTGTGAGGAATATGGAGATTAGAATGGGACAAAGGTCTTTTTTATTATATTGTAACTTTTATGAATCAAAACTGTTATGTCAACTGTTTACTGTGATGAGCTTAACTAGACTTCAGTAAAGTGGGAGTTTCTTTGTAGTGACATTTTTGAGAATTCTGGGATTTCTGCTTCTTTAAAATATACAAAAAAATATTTTTTAGATGTGTTTTGGTTTTATTTCCAGGTGTGAGGATGTTGGGCACTTTGGACTGTCTGCAGCAGTTGACCGTGCTCTAGCAGAAGTGTGCTTTTGCCAACTGCAGATCATGTCTGCAATTGTGTCACCATTAGAATTCTGGGAACTTTTCAGAGAGTATATGAATGCAAAGCCCCAATAGGTGACGGTCAGGGGGACTTGGTGGTTGTTGGTCACTTAGGGAGGTTGGTTGCAGTTTGTTAATGGCCGTGTTTAAAAAAGAAACTAAAGGAAGGAAATTAGATTCGAGGATCTTCCTGATTTCTCTGTAAAAGTTGCTTGTATTTTCCAGATGTAATTGTTGTCTCAAAGGCTTACTGCTAAATAAGCTCGCCCTTTCTAGTTCTTTCTTAACTCAGCTCAAAAATGGCTCAAGACAAGCCGATTGCTTCAAACTGGCTTCTGTTAGCTTCTGACTGAATTGCTCTCCTTAGCCTTAAACTAACTCTAGCAATCTGCTCTAATCTTCTGGCTCCTTCTCATGCTCTTGCTTCAACAGCTTCTACACAAACTCAAGTACTGCCCTGTGCTCACTCAACGGAACTGCACCGAACTCCAAAACAGTCAACTGAACTGACTGATTGCTCTGAACTACCCTGCACTGTCTCTCAACTGACTAAACTCGACTGAACTGATTGCTCAACTAAACTGCTGGAACTGAATGAACTGACTCAACTCTCCCTCTCTCTTGCCTACTCTCTTTAAAATTGCCTCTCTTTCTTGTGTTTAGAGTTGGGTGTATCTGTCAAAACTTTCTCTGATTTATTGCTTTGTCTGTCCCTCAAGTAGATGTCATTGTTCAGGATTAAAGTGTGTACTAAAGCTGTGTCTGTATTTCATCCAGAGAGATTAAAGGTCTATGCCATGTCTACATTCCAGCCAGATCACATAGACTTAGAAGGTTTTTGGTTATGATCAGAGCAGCCATGTCGCTGGATTAAAATTCCTCTATCCTCTCTATCCTGTTTCTCTCCTATCTAGTGTCAGGGTGAAACCAGGGTTGTGGGAACGAAAAGAAGGACCAACAAAGTAGCAAAGACTGGCTACATTTTCTAATACATATAGCAGCAACTTAGTAAACAGACATCTTGAAAGCTTTCTCTAGACCTTCATTCATGTGTGTCCATAGATCTCTATGTATTTGGAGGTGAGAAACTGTTAGGAGTCAGACCCAATATCTCTAAATCATAGAGTAGAGCAGACCTACGCATATGTCCCAGTTTACACATAGAATACTGTTTCTCATTAGTGATGCCTAAAATATTTACTGGCTTAAAATAACATAAATGTGTTATCGCACAGCTCTATAATTGAGGGATGTGTCAAGAAAATAGGTATATACATGCACGTTTAACAGGAATACCCATGAAGTTTCATGTGATTTGGGTGTGATTGATACTTTCTGTCTCATATTGACTATGCACTAAAACCTCTAAATTATTAACAATAAAATTATCATCCCCAAACTCTAGAAATGTGATTTTTGTAGTCCAGATCACGTGGATGTGACTTTTTGCTTAAATCTCCTTTTCATAATAGAAGGGAACTTGAGATATGTGTCCAGATTCTGAGGTTATATAGGAATGGTTCATATCCTAATAAAGAATATGAAAATGTGAAAGCTTGAGATGGTCTCAAAGTATCTTAGGGATAAAGCAAGACTGAATATAACAGGTAAATCACATTATTGATGCTTAGATATATTGGAGGTAGTCAGTGATTCTATACACAGGAGTTTTTTGTTTTGGTTTGGTTTTTTTTTTTGTTTTTGTTTGTCTGTTTGTTTGTTTGTTGAAAATGAACAACAATAAAAACAAGTTGAGAAGACCCAGAGAGGAGATGACTGGACACCATAGTGCAAGACCTTGTAAGGTATATGGAGAAGTAGATACTAAGAACTTCAAACTGGTGCTGAGTAGATCAAAACTCTGAATTCAACCATAAGCCGAATGTCTGCTTTTCTGATCTCTACACTTTAGAAACATTGACAATCTGCTGATAGTTTTAAGTATTTCATAATTGGTATTATATTCCAAATATTAAATAAATGGTGGTGTGGACAACTCTGAAGTTAGTACATGTTTATTCTTTGTTTTACCAACCCCAAATTTCTCATAGCCATCTCTTCTATCTCATAGCTGTAATTAACCAGGAAACTTAAAATGTATGTTAACAGTTATTTTCAAAATCCAAGCCTTGAGAGACTTAATCAGGAGGACTGCAAATTTGAGACCAAAATGGACTATGAAGACCAGCCTCCAAAAGTAAAGGAAAACAATCAAAAACAAATATTTTATCTAGGAACAATCTGAGTGAACAAGGCCAGGGCTATCACCCATGCCTTGTATTCTTTAAACCAATCACAACACATCTCAAATAAAACTATCAAAACAATTGAAATAAATTAAGGAACTACTTGCTAAGAATATAAAGGTAAGAAACTACTTATATACAAGTATAATCTCTTTTATTCTCCTTTTGGCAGTTTTTGTTACCTCCATTCTATAAGTAAGATTATACCTACGGGGTCAGTTATTATCAATGTATTATCAATATATCAATGTAGTATCAATGTCATTATCAATGTATACACATGAACATGGAACAAATTGATTTCTGTCCAATAACTACTCAAATCCCACATTGGTAAATGTATGTTTTCACTGTCTTTATTGTCCCTTTGTTTCTTCTTATTAACCATTGTGTTGTATAAATCCTGAAGAATTAATCATGGATTCTTAAAAAGATATTGCTATTTTGTATATACAAATTTGCTTTTCTTACAATTAGTAAATTATAATTAATTCCATGATAGTATCATATTCTTAGCTTCTACTATTTCAGTCCCCATGATTATCTCTTAACAATCAGTTTGTTTGAATCAGGGTAGATAATTCCTTTCCAACAATAGACACAGGCTCTTAAACCAAGGGTATCTGGACTACAATCACTGAACAAGTGAACCAATATTCTTTCTACCCGGTCACAGTAACACTCAAATCCATCAATCAAATAGATAAAAACAAATAACTACGTGTTTATTTATAGAAAATTATGGCTGAGATGTCACTTCTTCTGTGTAACACTTTGCTAGAAGAAAAGGTAACTTAGTTTTAACATGTATTTATGCAATTGCATTGCCATCTATGGTGGAAGAACTGCTAAGAGCATAGAATTTCTAAAACATAACCACTGTGGATTATGAGATAAGAGAAATTATCCCAATGTAGTAGTAGTAGTAGTAAAGAACAATAGAAGGATGATCTTAGAAAACTGAGGAAATGAAAGTTTTTAAAAATTAGAAGAGAAAAATCATTAAAATTTAGAAGTTTATAATATGAAAATTATTCTTCTGATGAAATAAGTTTCAAAAGTATTTATGCATTAGTCTATATGACATCAAGAAATCAGGTACAAGTCCTAAATATTGGCACCATAGACAGAAAATACTGGGCTTGAGTCTACACTGAGCTCATTTTTGTCTTAAATTTTTAACTCTCAAATTTTGATCTACTTTAACTCTATTTTGCCTTTTAAGTTTAGTGTTTTTATTTCACCATGGATATTTTATCAAGTTTATTTCATTTTATTATTTTATAGAATAATAGTGCCTAAATATAGTTTTTATTGGAATTGTATGGTAAACAGTCTGTAAAAGTGATGAATAAAACCTTTGGCATAATTTTTATGCTCAATAAATTCCAATTATTATTATCATAGAATTGGTAATTTATGCCCATGTAATAATTTGATGTATAAAAAAGTCAATAATGGTCTCAAATCTGACAAAGATGTCACAAAAAAGGCAAACTATAGGCCAACATCTGTTATGGAGATGAATAAAAACAAATCTTCAAAATTATTAGTAAGCCAAATCTATCAACACAAAATTATGTACTGTGGCCAATTGGAACTTATCATAAGGATGTAGTGTTGGCTTCATATCAAAATAAGTAGCTTAATATGCAACACATGCATCTCAGACTGCTTGAAACAAAATGCCACTATCATTACTAGTACTTACAATATCATATAAAAGACGATCAATACTCTCCCCTTCCACGAATATATATTATATAAATTTATATACCCCCATCTATATATATAAAGCGGAGCTATGAAATTTATATCAACAGAAACAGTAAAGATTTAACAAATCTAGTATCTTTTATCACACATGAAGCTAAGAACAAAAGAGTCTTCCTAAAATTGATAAACTGCATCTATGAATAATCTCCAGATAGCATCATCTTAACATTGAAAAATGCATACTTTCTCCATAAGATTAAGAGTAAAATATGAAATTCAACCCCATCATTTCTGCTTATTTTATATAGACAGTTTCCTAAGGAGTAAATTTGAATGTCCAAAAAGTATGGAAAATATATTCACCATCATACACAATAGTAAAGGAAAATTCAAAATGATACTGTGTCATACCTGCTAGGATGCTTAGAATCAAAAAATCAGGTACAAGTATTTGCAAACAGATGAAGAAATCAGTTCTGTTCACTGACTTAGAGTACAAGACAAAGGATTATAAAGCTTCTATCTCCATACAATCTAATCTTTGGCAAGCCTGGACCTTGAAGACCTCATCTTCTAGCCTCTATCTACTAACTTAGGCCTAGAATGTTCTCATCCTCCAAGACTTACTGCTGAATAAGTTTACCCTTTCTAGTTCTTTCTGAACTCAGAGTAGCAGGTTTTACTCAGCTGTTCTGGCTCAAAACTCCTCTCCAAGCTGACTGATTCAAACTGGCTTCTCTCTGCTTTTCACTGAATTGTTCTCCTTGAAAAAACTGCCTCTGAGCTGCACAAACTCAACTGGATTAAACTGAACTATACTAAAATACACCAAACTGTATTGAGGTCCTGAACTCTACCATAATGTCTCTATGAGTGCCACTGTCTTCCTGTACTGACTGTATACTCCTCTACTGTACTGTATCTGCCCCCCCCCCCTTCTCTCTCAGCGTATTTTACCTCTGACTCATTCTGTCAAATCTTTCTCAGATTTATCATTTTGTCTGCCTCTCCTCTAGATATCACTGTTTGGGATAAAGGTGCATACTGAAGGTATGTCTGTACTGTAGCCAGAAGGATTAAAGGTGTGTGTTCCTGCCAGGACACACAGACTTAAGTCTTTGATGTAATCCTTTGTCACAGTAGCTATATTTTTTGCATTGAAATTCCTGTACATATACCTACATAGAATCTTCTGAATTGATATGTATAGCAATATTATTCTTAAGGTCCAAAAGAATTGGAAACACACTAAAAATCCATAAATATATAGGGATAGAGCATGCAATAATAAAAACATGAGAAAATATAAGAAATACAACAGAATGTTATCTGAAAATAAATATCTTTCACGCACAAATGGGAATCAGAACCATGCTACAGACTACAAACAGTTCAATGTTTGCCTGAGGCAGTAGCCCCACAAAACAGATGACATTGAACCTAAATTGGTTGCATGAGGATACAGGCCAAGAAATAATGACCCAAAAATGAAGCCCCTGAATTGTCATTGCTCTATCACCCAGCACTGTCAGCATGCCTTTAAGCTCATTATATACATAATCATTCACTAACCCCAGAGGAGCATCTGTATGATGTTAGATGGAGCAATAACAAAATCTGAAAATACCTCAAGAATGTCATTTAGGTCAGTTTTAGCTAGGTAGAGAGAACAGCTGTGGTTTCATAGATCAATAAATAGGAAACATAAATCTTTTAAGTGGTATTCAATAAAAAATTCTAAATCCACCTTGTCCATGACTCTTATGAGAAGGAAAAGAGAGAGAACACATCACGTTGCCTAATATATGGAATAAACAAAGGTCTAGTATGTTTTGACAGTTTCAGAAGGTTGATATATGATCATCCAAGCAGCAGGGAAGAGTACCATGGAGGTGAAGAGTAGGCGGAGCTCAGGGGAAACTGAATGGGAAGGAAACTTGTCTCTGAAAAGAACTCATAGTTTTGATGAGATGGTATAGGGGGAAAAGTTTCACTAATGAATAACATGACAAAAGATGTATAGTTATAAATTTAAAGTATGAATTTTAAGGGAAAGGAACTATTTTGAGAAGGCATCCTCCCATCTCTCATTTTATTTTCCAATTCTCAACAATAAATCCCTTGCAATCTTCTTCGTAGATATTATTCCAATTGAAAGACACCTCTTTGTATGGGTGGTGAGGCAAATTGAGTATTTTATATTAAACAGACTAGTATAGTTGAAGTGATAAATTATAGAAAATGAGGAGCCAGAGAAATATAGATAGAGGGAAAGCATGAAAGAAAAGGAAGGAAGAGTGAGGAACAGAGTGGTGATGGAGAAAGGAGAAAGAAAGGGAAGTAGAAAATATAGAAAAAAAGGAGTATAGGTTTAGGTTTTTCAAAGCCAACTTTATTTAGAGTTCTTAAACACTTCAACCCCACTCCTAACCCACTGATCAGAAGAAGGAGAGAAAGAATGTTAATAGAAACAGGGGCTTTTGTCCCTGTTTAGACATAGTTCCTCGGGCCAATTCCACTCTGCGTTGTCAGGATACCAGTAGTCCAGTGCAATAGGCAACACCAAACACAACATGAGTCCGTACAGGTGGCATGATCCAGCAGAAACAGCAAGGCTCAGCTGAATTGGCACGAGCCAGTGGGTACTTCCAGAATCAGCTGCAGTATCACAAAAAGTTCCCTGAAACATTTCTCTCTGTGAAGACTTGTGAAAACCAGCATGATGCACAGTGTCATAGCAATGCAAAAGCATTGTCCCACTGTCAATGGGGTTCTATTTATACTGCTTTCAAACATCGCATGACCTCCCATGTGTCTGCTCCCAGCATAGCAAAGCATGCTCTCTCACAATACATCATCCAGGAAAATACCACATCTTCCAAGAAAGCAGAAACTTCCACTTCAAGGGGGGACACAAGTAGGCATGGGCATCAGTACATATGGTTTTAAATCAACTTTCAAGTCTTCCTCTCATCTCTTTAGCATTGACCTATCTCTGATAATAGATTTTTGTACTTAATGGAAGCTCTTCTTTTATGAATGATTATCAAGTACTTTGCAGGTCTTTGTTAACAAGAATCTTATTCTGGATATAGTGTCACTCACAGAGTGAACACTGTTACTAAACAGATATGTACATCTTGTTATTTTCACATATATATGCATATGAACATTCATCCTACTCTGTGATTGACCCTTATCGATTAACAATGTATCTTCAAGTCTCTTATGACAGGTAGCTTATTTATTTTACAAGGGATATGTTGTGCTATATCATGTATCATTTAAAATATGTTTAATTCTTGTTACAAGAATAAATTAACAAAAAAATAAAAAATATATGTTTAAATATTTCATACTCATACATGATAAAATAGAATAATAACATTCCTCATTTACCCGTTCCAACTCATCTCATTTCTCATGAACATACCCCTTCTCAAATTCATGTCTTTTTATTTTTGATAGTCTACTAAGTACAGTTAGTGCTGCCCATAAAAGTTGGGGGACCACGGGAACATAGAAATTCTACCAATGGCCACATCCTCCGTAAAGATTGATCCTCTCTCTCCCAGCAACCAACCACTGCCAACATCTACATGTATTAGATAGGGCCTAAAGATAGCCTACTCCGTTTGGTCTATGCTAATACATCTTTATGGCTTGATATTGTACAGTTAAGCACAAGCACTATTGACATCTCATATCGTGCCTAGAAGACACCATTTCACGGTATTCATCCCTGTCCTTTGGCTGTTATATTCTGCATATGTCCTCTTTGCCTTACTGATGGGGCTAATATAGTTTCTCCATCTTGAACAGAGCTCTGGGTCTTTTGTCCTCACTTAAAACCATTATGCACATCTCCATTGACTGCTGGCACTGCCAAGAGAGGTTTTAGACCAAGAAGGAGAGCAACACATTTCTATTACTATAAATGTAATTATTTTGAAGGCAATTCAACCACTTAGAAAAAATAAAAATAGGAGACTCTACCCTAGTGCTTATAACATCCCAACCATAGGCTTCTTGACAAGACTTTTATACCACCAGGCATGAAATCCTGTCCTTGTAGATCAGGCCTTAAATCCAACCAAAAACTAGTCAGTGATCCCATCGTAGTCATGCCACTGTTGCAGCAGTAGGGATGGGTAGAGTGGTAGGTGAGCACAGCAAAATGCTGGAACCAGTACTGACTAAGCCTATTGATGTCTTTTCCACCCTGCAGCCTGAGAAACACACCTTCCAGCTCTATGAAACCTAGCCTGCAAGGGGAACATTTGTGGTTAGTTTGAGATTTGTCCCTCCACATCCTGTAGCAAATGTGTACAGTGTATTCAGCAGAGGGAGCTCTCTATGTAATTAAATAGAGTAAACAGTATTCCAGCTTACTGTTTTCATTTTGCCTATTATCTATTCTCTTTCTTCATAAAGTTGCTTCCCTAAAGGCCTTTTCTACTCTCCTAACTACCACTGGTGTTCCATGTTAAATACACAAAGCAAAGACTGGAGATAAGATCCACTCATGAGCTAGCACATGTGGTTTTTTGTCTTTCTAGACTTGAGTTTCCACAATCAATAGAAAATTTTCCAGTTCCGTTCATTTTCCTGATGATTTCACTATTTTAATTTTCATTATAGTTAAGTAATGTTCTTTTCAGTGGATGTGCCACATCTTTCTTATTCATTTAAATATCCATAGTCATCTAAGTCTATTTCCTAGGTGTTATAAATAGCACTGCAGTGAATATGGCTGTGTGTCTAGGGTAAGATATAAAGTGCATTAAGTATATGACCAGTACTGGTACAGCTGAACCGTGGCTGTACTTTTTCTAGTTCCTTTGGTTCTGTTATATTTTGGAAGACTTCAAACAGAACTCTAAAGTGGATATACTAGTTTAAACTCATACCAACAGTGAACAGTAATTTCTTTTCTACCACATCCACACCAGCAATTTTTTGTCATTTGTATTCCTGATGATGGTTATACTGGTTGGAGCAAAGTGGAATCTTAAAGTACTTTTACTTTGCATTTCCTTGATGACTAAGGAAGTTGAGCATGTTTTAAATGTTTCCTAGCTATTTGTATTTCTTCTTTTGAATTTTTTATGTTCAATTTTATAGCCTACGTTTTTTGTGGGGTTATTTATTTTCTCAGTGATTAGTCTTTTAAGTTCTTTATATATTCTAGGCACTAATCCCCTGTAAAATGAATGGCTGGTAAAAAAATTTTCCCCATCCTGAGTTCTGCCTATTCACTAAAGTCACAGTTTCCTTTGTTGAACAAAAAGTGTTTCATTTTATGAAACACTGTTTGTTAATTGGTGATATTATTTCTTGTGCTGGAATTCTTCTGTTCAGAAAGTCCTTAGCTGTGTCTGTAAGTCGAACCATGTACCCCCCTTTTCCTCTAGACTTTAAGAATGTCAAGTCTTTTACTGAGGTTTTTAATCAATTTACTCAAGTTTGTTCATGGTTAGAGGAAATAATCTAGCTTTGTTTTTCTATATGTTTTTATATGTTGAAGTCCAGTTTTTTTCTGTGTATATTTTTTGCCTATTTTTCAAAAATCAGGCAACTATAATTGTGTCAAATAATATCTAAGCCCTCAGTTGTATTCTGTTGATCAATGTGTCTATTTTTATTACTCTAGCTCTGGAAGAATGTGAAATCAGGTGTAGAGTACCTTCCTTGACATGGTATTTGTTCAATATTTCTTTGGACATGCTTAGGCTTTAGCTTGTTTTTTCTATATCTTTGAATCGTAGCTTTGGAATTTGATGGAGGTTCCATAAAATTTTCAGATAGCTTTTGGTAGCATACATGTTTTCACAATATTAATTCATGAGGATGTGATGTCCATGTTCTTTCTTCAGTGTCTTAAAGATTTCATTGTATGAGAACTTTGTGTATCAATATTTTATTTTAATATTTCACTGTTTTTCAACAGATTGTCAAAAAGTCATTTTTTCTCCAACAATGATGAAAGTGATAATACACACAAATGCACACAGATACATAAATGTATATATATGTATATATATGACACTTAATGGTAGTCCTTCTATGGGTGCTGATTTGTAAAAATCACAATTCTCAGAAAGAATGTTCACATAGTATTGCTATATACACACAAATTTATCCTTAATTAAACATATCTATTTTCTGCTGGGTTATTTTTCCAAATATGCATGATTACGTGCTTGGAAGCACAGGTTATCATAAATGACTCTTTTCTCTCATTAAAATTCTTATTTTAATTCCCATCCCCCTGATAATTGTGTGATTTATTTTAATTACATATATAAACTGCATATCACTTGTAATTTTACTATGTTAAAACTTCTAAATGATTCTAGAGTACAGTGCTTATATATGTAATTATATATATTTGCATGCACATAAATATGCAATTCAGTGCTATATGAAAATTTTGAGAAAAAAAGGATGCTAAATTGTTACTATATCCATTTCAAAATTGAATAGCATAATCTGATCAGATTAAGTATAAAAGGATAAGTCTATATTTTCATTTTAAATAGTCTTATTTTTATTAGTACTGAGATTAAAATATTAACAACAAATTTCAGCAGGATATCTTTGAATTAAATCTTTAATTAAGACCCTACATTGTTTATATTGCATATAAATGATTGTTATACAAAGATATGTACATCTTCAATTCTGGGATATTTTGTTAGCTATTTATTCTGCCCCCAACATCTACTTTTGTTCTACTGTCTTCTTGACATTTTCTGGGAGGCTAGTAGAACTGCTGGAAGTTTCTCACTGCCCATTAACTTTTCCTTCCTTGAGTCTTTTTTGTTTGTTTGTTTGTTCCAAGATGGGGTTTTCTGTGTAGCCTTGACTGTCCTGGACTTGCTTTCTAGACCAATCTTACCTCTATCTCACAGAAATCTGCCTACATCTACCTCCCTGAGTGCTGGGATTACAGGCATACACCATTTTGTCTGGCTCTTGGTGTCTTTATTACAGTGTTCAGAAAGAGTACTTTTGGCTCAGTGTTCCAATCCGCTAAGCTAATTCTGTTATTTCCCATCAATTACTCATCCTATTTATTTATTTATCTCTTTCTACAAGTAATTATGTCAATAAAACAGATAAACACTTACTTTTATTCAGAAATATGTTTTTCTCTTGTACATGTATTTGCTTCTCCAATGATGCTAATTATACTTATTACAAGGTTTCCTTCTGTTTACCCTTAGGCTTAGTTCTATTTATTATTTTTGTTTTCTCAAACATTTGGTGATTCCTGGTCATCCGGCTTACAGATGTGAACAAAGGTTCATCAACATATGTGTGGCATATACTCTATCAACTTGAACAGGATAGTTTTTCTTACAACACCCTTGGCATCACTCTTCTCTGAGAATGGAAGTCCACCTTTGTGGATTCTTTTTAGGTATGTTAATGGGATATTGTCCAGGTACTTGAGTTCTGAGTCTCAGTGACGTTGCACAGAACATCCTCAAGGACTTGTTTTTTGAACTTGAGATTGTGTCTAACAACAGCTTCAATTGCTATTAGATTTCAGAGATGGATGCTTCAAAATTGGTATTGATTGAGGATAGGACACTTTCCAGACTTATTCTGAATGCACAAACAATGGTTATATCATATATATGAATGCATATGCTGTACCTATGTGTGGATATATAATAGATATTACATATATCAGTTAAGGAACTGTGTTCAGTTTTCTTCTGAATTCAATCCCCACTTTATATATTTTTAGTTATGAGAATTGAATTTATGATTATGAACAAAATATGTCCAAAGTCTAATTCCTTTCTTTAATTCAATGGCATATCAAGGATTCTTTCCTAGATTATTTTTGTTCTTAATTAATTAATTAATTAATTTTATATCATGATCACAGCTCCCTCCCTGCTCTCCTTCCAGACCCATCCTCCCTCCTGCCCCTTATGCCTATTCCCCAACTTCTCAGAAAAAGGTTAGACACACACACACACACACACACACACACACACACACACACACCTACACCTACACCTATTCACTGGAGCACATCAATTTGCGACAAGACTGAGCGAGGCAGCCACATGAAGGGGAGGTGATTGAAAAAAAAAAAGCCAACATGGGGCACCATAGTTCATGTCAGAGAAAGTCCCTGCTCTCCACACAACTGTGGAGAATGCACTGTCCATTGGCTAGATCTGAATAGGGAGGCTAGGTTTACTGCAGGCATTGTTCTTGGTTTCTACAGCACTTTGTGCAGGCTCCTTGGGTCCAGATCCGCCAGCCTTGATGGTCATCCTGCAGGGTTCCAGGACCTTCTGTGTCCTTCCACTTCCCTAGTCTCCCATATCTATCTCACCTGGAGTCCCAATAGGAAGTTCCAGCATCTGTCCCAATCCCTCGCTAAATGAAGACTCTCAGGGGACATCCATGTTGGGCTAGTGTCCAGTTATACGTGAGTATATATCATGTGTGTCTTTCTGGGTCTGGGTTAACTCACTCAGGATAATCATTTCTAGTTCCATCGATTTGCCCACAAATTTCTGGATGTCTTTGTTTTTAATAGCTGAGTAGTATTCCACAGTGTAAATGTACCATAGTTTCTTTATCTATTTTTCAACTGAGGGACATCTAGGTTGTTTCCAGATTCTTGCTTTTACAAATAAGGCTGCTATGCACATAGCTGAGCAAAGGTGCTTGTTGTATGGTGGGCCATCTTTTGGATATATTCCAAGGAGTGGAATAGGTGGCACTCAGAGGAAGGGTAAGGAGGCTACCAGTATGAGACCTGATAGGCTGTGATCATATGGTGGGGGAGGAGGTCCCCTTCTGCCACAGGCCTAAGAGAAGGGAATAAGGTGAAAGAAGGAAGGAGGAGTGAACAGGAAGATACAAGTGAGGGGATAATAATTTAGATGTAATATGAATAAATAATTTAAATAATTTTTAAAAGAAAAAATCCAAAATGGCTACCCCACATTAATTAGTGAATTTCAACAAATATGCCTGATTTGTTCTGTATACTTCTGATCATAGGTACATCACTATAACTTCTTTTAACCAATAAAATGTGAGTGAAAATGGGGGAAGAAAAGAAAAGAAAAAAAAGGCAACAGAGTAAGTCAGCCCATATTCCCCCTACAGTGGGACCAATATGAAGACTGAGCTGCCCATTGGCTACATCAGTGTAGGAGGCCTATGTGTAGTCCATGGATGGTCCTTAGTTGGTGGTTGAGTCTCTGTAACCCCCCAACCCTGGGCTCTGGGTGGCTGGCTCTGTTGTGGAGCTCCTGTCCCTTCCCTTCTATTCACGCCCCCTACTCCTCCACAGTTTGCCTACTCTTGGCCCAATGTTTGGCTAAGAGTCTCAGGTAGAGACTCTCAGAATACAGCTATGCTAGGCTCATTTCTGCAAGCATAGCAGAGTATCATTAATAGTGTCCAGTGTTGGTGCTCTCCCATGAGGTGAGTCTCAGGTTGGGCCAGGCATTGGTTGGACCTTCTTTCAATTTCTACTCTATTTTTACCCCTGTACTTTTTGTAGGCAGGGTAAATTTTGGGTCAATGTTTTTGTGGGTGAGATGGTTTTTCTCTCCCTCCACTAAGAGTCCTGTCTACTTACGGGGTGTCATCTTCAGTTTCCATGACCCCTACTACTAGGAGTCAACCTCACATCCTCCTAGAAGCCCACCCTGTCATTGGTCTCCAGCTTGTCACAGAGATACGCTTACCCATGTTTTCTCATCTCTCTTCATGCCCTTTGTCCTCCCACCCCAGCTCCCCCCAGGTCTGATTTCCACCCTCATTTCTCTCTGTGCTCCCTCTCCAATCCTGTTTCCTCTCTTCAACTGCTTTTGCTGTCTATTCTATTTCCTTCCTCTTCTGAGTGAGATTTAAACATCCTCCCTTGAGTCCTCCTTATTACTTATCTTCTTTGGGTCTGTTAATTGTAGTAAGGTTATGCTATATTATTATACAGCTAAAATCTGCTTATAAGTGAGTATAAAGCATGCATGTCTCACTCAGGATGATGTTTTCTAGTTCCAGCCATTTGTCTGAAAATTTCAAGATGTCTTTGTTTTTAATAGTTGAGTAGTGGTCCATTGTATAAATGTACCAGTTTCTTTATTCATTCTTCATTTGAGGGACATCTGGGTTATTTATAGTTTCTGGCTATTCTTTTTCACTCTTTCCTCTCATTTCTATTTCTTTCCTATATTTTTTCCACCAGAAAGAAAAGGGAGTGGTAGGCAAAGTCTGTATTTTAAAACTAAACAAAAAGAAGTAATTAATTTTAAACTTTATTTTCTATATGAAATTTTATAGCTGTTTTTTGAAGAAATGTAAGGGATG
Source organism: Acomys minous (assembly GCF_964271855.1). Lineage (NCBI taxonomy): Eukaryota > Metazoa > Chordata > Mammalia > Rodentia > Muridae > Acomys > Acomys minous. Next base: position 146,970,599 of record NC_140483.1, read on the forward strand.
GAATAACCTCTTTTGAGATTTTTTTGATTATTTGTTTGTTTGTAGAACTTATAACATAACAGCCTTTCAGCCATGGATTGTGAGTATACAAGATTGTTTTTCACTGTGAACACAATATTGAACTAACGTGTTATATATAACATTTATTTCCTCATTTTTTACAAACTATTTAACTATTGTGTGTTAAATGTCTTCTACCTTTCCATTTTGCAGTAATGTGTCTCCTTTTCAAGTGTTAAGCCTCAAGTGTAGATACTGTGGGCTCCCCACATTTTCCTCCTCATTCACTTCATATTTGATTTAACACTGGGATTTTAACTCTGCCTCAACTAGAGCTGCCTGAGTAGGCAGGAGCTGGAATATCTGCAGTTTGTTCAGCTGAGGATTTTGTGAATCAAGCACACAGAGATTTCTAGAACCCAGAAGTTCCTAGTTCTGAAAAATTAATATTTCCCTAGCATACTGAACTTGTACATCTGCTAGTCTGAGTATTTAAATGAGCTAATGTCTACCATATGCCAATAGCAATCTGCACTTACACTGCTTTGGAACCTATGATCTTAACTATTTAACAGGCATTACTTTCAATAGTCCAAACATGAAGGCACAATTTTCTGCTCAGCTCCTAATTCTCAAAACTGTCACTTAAAAATGAAGAGTGACTTCTCTCTCCTCAGTTCTGGCAACCTGTAAAGCTTATTAAAATTGCCTGAACATGCTTTATTATCCTGAATTCCCTGCTTTCTTTGGCAACATGATTCATTTGAATACCTGCCACAAATACTTGACATTTTTCCTTGACAATTCTCAAATGCATTCTTATCCTTGACCTCCACTACTACTATCTCATTTCAGGCAACCACAAGGTGCCTTCTGGAATTCTTCAAGAGCCTCCTAAATTTTCTTTATAATATATCTCCTTCATATATATCTCATACTGCTATCAGAACGTTCAGATTATTATTCTATGATCCTCAGTTATTCTCTATCATCTTCCACTGTCCTAATCATGAATTTTGGACTTATTCCTGTTTCAGTTTCTCAGATTCATGAAATTTTCTTTTCCATCTTCATCCTTCATTGTATTCTTCTTCCCAAACCGTTCTTAGGCTTCTGCCTTCCCATCTTCCCACCTTGATCTAGACACTCATAACAGTCAGTTAACACTTTTTCTTATGAATTTAAAGGCTCTCATTCTCTTTAAACTTCCTTATAATTGCCTAGTTGCATTATTTTCTCCTACAATGGGGAAAGTAAAGTACTTATAGATCAATGGGAAACACTAGTTACTGTTTAGTCCATGTCTTAGTTTATTTTTGACTTATGAAAACTGCTTCTTTTAGGAACATAGAAGTGTGTTAATGGCGCTGGAGAGACGGCTCAGAGGTTAAGAGCACTGATGCTCTTTCAAAGGTCCTGAGTTCAATTCCCAGCAACCACATGGTGGCTCACAACCATTTATAGTGACATCTGGTGCCCTCTTCTGGACTGCAGGCACACATGCTGCTGTATAACTAATAAATAAATCTTTTTTTAAAAAGTGTGTTGATATGTCAAAAGTTTGGTATGATTAAATAGTATTCCTAAATTGATGTCTTTAAATAAATTTAAAAATGTAAACAAAATTAAAGTACTCATAAGTATGTTAGTGAGATACAATTTAGACTTACACATATCCCTGGGTTAGCATCATTCTTTAATATTAACTTAACAAATACTAATGGTGCACATACATACATGAAGGCAAAAAATATCACAGCCAAAAATCAAATAGATCTTTAAATTAAAAAATACACATGGCATGATAATTTGACTACATTTGTTCCAGGCTCCTGGGAGAGTTACCAAAATTACTAAAATTATTTGAGTAGTAAGCATGTTTTCATTATTCATAAGTCTTTTAGAATACATCTGAATCTATGCTAAGAGATAAAAGTTAAGTTGGGCTTTAGTGACCAGAAACAACCAACCATGTGATTAGAACCTTAGAGCTTAAAGTAAACTAATGTCTGGGGAGAAAGTTGTGCTTGAGATTGAAATGCATCATGTGGGCAGTGGTTAAATCAGTTAAACTTGATTAAACCCAGTAAAAGTCCTTGAACACTGAAGATTGATGGAGTTTCATGGTACTGTGTTTCCTGGTCCACGAAGACATCCATGCACCTTGAACCCACTGGGAGAGAGTCTGAACACTCTGCCTTGGGTGGACTTCACTGACATCCCTTTATGTGTTTACTCATTTGACTGATCCTGATTTAGATTTTTTTCATCATAAACCTGTAATTATGAGATTATAATAGGATACATGTATATGTCATTTTAATGTTTTCTCCAGCATAAAGGAGGCAGGAAGATTCTCTCAAATCTGTGTTTATTTGATAGGGACTTCGAGTGTTGGAAGAAACTTAAACTCATCACCAAGCATTTAAGGTGAAACTTGTCCAGATACCGTTAGCGTTAACATGCAAGTTTGCACAACCACGCATACTTAATGCTAGAACTGAGTGGAAATAGTGACAGCACAGGGAGTGACAGTGCCAAAAGCCATGAAATATGAGGCACTATACAGTAAGGAACTAACAATGAGTGACAGAAGAGACAAACATTGACCTAGAAATGGGCATACTTCAAGGACAATACTCATAACAAAGCCAACCAACAAGACTGAGAAAGTACTATTATTGAAATAGAAGTAAATGAACTGTAACTGAGATAAAAAGAATCAGGAGGAAAATATTAATGTAAAAAGGAAAATACACAGTTTAAGGAGGAAGTGGTGGGTACGCCCTGATTCCATTAAGAGATTAAAAAATGGCACGTGGGAAGCACCAGCAAGATTTTTATGCACAAAAGAACTCAAAAGTGAAATAACAATATTACGTTCAGTAATTGCTATGACAGCTGTACTCACAGTCCCCTTTTAATGACTGTTGTTGAATTAAAGTAGATTGAGAAAAAATAAAATAAAAACATGTCTACTTTCAAATCTTTGAATACGTTTGCCAAAAAGGAAAGCTGAGATGCATCACATTACCCAGAAGACAGAGCACATGTAGATGTGGTAGAGGCATGAACTAGAAGAAGAGGAACTGTGAGATGATGGGTAACATGAAGTGGATGTGTGGAGGCAATAGTATTATTCTGATAAAAGTTAATATTTAAGAAATTATACAGTGACACATAACCACGAAGAAATTCCATTGGATTTTGTTTAGGTGAGAGAATGCTAAAATGCAATGTGAATTGCTATATAATAATCATAACTCATGAAGTTACTGGCTTCAAAATTTACATAGCACTGATTAAAAATCTTTGTTTATCTAATGAAATGCCTTTTTTTTCCTTTTTTTCCCCTTTTTTTTATTAATTTATTTTTGTTACATCTCAATGGTTATCCCATCCTCCCATTCTTCCTTCCCTCCCATTTTCCCCTTGTTCCCCTCCCCTATGACTGTTCCTGAGGGGGATTACCTCCCCCTGTATATGCTCATAGGGTATCATGTCTCTTTTTGGTAACCTGATGTCCTTCCTTTGAGTACCACCAGGTCTCCCCCTCCAGGGGACATGGTCAAAGGTGAGGTACCAGAGTACGTGAGAAAGTCATAACCCACTCTCCACTCTACTGTGGAGAGTGTTCTGCCCATTGTCTAGATCTGGGTAGGGGTTTAAAGTTTACTGCCTGTATTGTCCTTGGCTGGTGCCTTAGTTTGAGCGGGACCCCTGGGCCCAAATCTGCCTATCATAATGTTCTACTTGTAGGTTTCTAGGACCCTCTGGATCCTTCTACTTTGCTATTCTCCCATGCTTCTCTCATCTAGAGACCCAATAGGTTGGCCTCCCCTCTGTCCTACTAAATCATTGGTGAGTTTCAATGAATATGTATTTACAGATTATCCAAGGCTGTGGATGCCAAGCACAGATGCAGTTGGCGAATAGGGAGAGAGCAAGGGGCTTAATCACCGGGCAGAGTGAAAAATAGCATCAGCAAACAAGTAATGCCTGCCTTGAGATGCTGGAAGATAGAGGGTCTGAGACCAGTGCAGAGTACAATGTTTCAGACTCAGGTCGATTTTGTTAGAAGGATCCACTAGGCACAGAGTATAAAGCTCAGAGCCCATCAAGAGAGTTGTCAGGTTGCTCAAGGTCTATCTAATTCTCAGGCCTTGTGAATGGTGATATGAACTGGGATGAGTTATTTAATTCTCTGTGCTTTGTTGTCATCACTGTAGGATGGAGGTGGGGATGCCTGGTGGCACTCAGAGAAAGAATAAGCAGGCTATCAGGATGAGATTTGATAGGCTGTGACCATATTTTGGGGGAGGAGGTCCCCTTCTGTCACCGACCTAGGGGAGGGGAATAGGGTGAAAGAGGGAGGGAGGGAGTAATGGGAGGAGACAAGTGAGGGGATAACAATTGAGATGTAATCTAAATAAATCAATTAAAAATAATAAAAAATAATAAAAATAATAAAAATAAAAACCTTTGTTTAGCACATAAATAGGTATTCTACCTACTAAATAAATATTTGGAGTTTGTTCTTGCAATTAAAATATTTGCATGAGTTTATCAATTCACAATGCAATTAAATGCATGCATGACTTCTGTAGTTTATGTATTACTGTCGCTGAACAATATCCCACCTTATAACCAAGCCTTTCTTTACAATTTGCTAGACTCTTTTGAGGAAATTCTTGATATCCTTGAGTAAAATTTATGCATACAAATAGACACATACGTGGAGGAAATACTCCCAAGCACCTAAAGATGACTGACTGTTTTCAGATATAGGAACTGATTCAATTTTCCAGCACATTTTAGAGGAAAATGAAATGGTAAAAAAATTAGCTTTGTAGCCATGTTAAAATTATAATTGTTCAGGTTCTAATGTATGTTTTCCCAACTATGGAGTTCTTCTTACTGTAAAGTAAGCTCACACACACACACACACACACACACACACACACACACACACACACACACACACAGAGCAGTAAGACTTTCCATATAGTAAGAGTAATAGTGAGGAAGATTGAGGTGTTGATCAAATGAGTCCTCCTCTTGCACACACTCAAGAAATGAGAAGAGCCTCTGAACTACTTCCATCCTCACTTTTGTTTTGCTGCCTGCTGCTTGCTACCAATCAGCTGCATTCAGCTTCCAGCATGAAAACATATTGTTTTTGTACTTCTGCTCTCTCCTCATAGCTTAGAAACCTCTGGAGACATTTAAAAGATCAAGATCAATCTGTTTCTAAGACTGTTAGAAGATTTCAGTAACCCCTAGTGCCCACTGGTATCAGCGCTGATGACCATGAACCTCTTAATCCTACAGTATTAGGTTAGCTTTTTTTTTTCAATAACATGTGCCCCAAGTCACCTTCCTTATCCCCATAACAGCCTTTCTCATATAATGATCAATCTAAAGCCACAGATGCACAATCCATGAGTGCTATAGAAGAGAATCATCCCTTGTTATGCTTTAGTAGCCACAAAATTGCACCATGTTCCTGCAAGGGTAACTTCAACACCACCACCTACTAGCCAACTATTCCCTTTTCATGGCATGTTGATTATGCATCACTAAGCTCTAGGTCAATTCAGCGATACAGTCAAATTGCAAATTAAAAATTAAAACAAAATTCCAGCTGGTATAATCAGGTCCCATGGACACAAAATTATATTGCTTACGTCACATCTAGTTACATATACTGCCTAGAAAACTGGCATCAGGTTTACAAAAATCCATACACTTTAAGTACAAAGTTCTGCAAGGAGAAAAGCTCCATAAGTTTAGGCATAGACATAGACTAGTTAACAATAACTCATAAATATTTTATATTACTTGTGGCTAACCTGAAAGGTGTAGTTTTCCTAATTTCTTCCTCTGCATGATTTTCATTTGTATATAGGAAGGCTACTGACTTTTTTGAGTTAATTTTGTATCCAGCCAATTTGCTGAATGTGTTTATTAGCTGTAGGAGTTCTCTGGTGGAATTTTGGGGGTCACTTATGTACATTATCATATCATCTGCAAGTAGGGATAATTTGACTTCCTCCTTTCCCATTTGGGTCCCCTTGATCTCCTTTTGTTGTCTTATTGCTCTAGCGAGAACTCCCCATACTATATTGAAGAGATATGGAGAGAGTGGGCAGCCTTGCCTTGTCCCCGATTTTAGAGGAATTTCCTTGAGTATCTCACTATTTAATTTGATTTTGGTTATTGGCTTGCTGTATATAGCCTTTATTATGTTGAGGTATGTGCCTTGTATCCCTGATCTCTCCAAAACTTTAAACATGTTGTATTTTATCAAATTCTTTCTCTGCATCTAAGGAGATGATCATGTGGTTTTTTATTTTCAGTTTGTTTATATGGTGGATTACATTGATGGATTTCCATATATTAAACCATCCCTGCATGCTTGGAATGAAGCCTACCTGGTCAGAATGAATGATATCACGTATATCTGGACGCTAGCCCAGGGGCATGTCCCATGAAAGTCTTCACTTACCAGGAAACTAGGACAGAGGAGATTTCCGATTGGGACTCTAGGTGAAGGAAATATGGGAGAATGGGGAAATAGAAGGATCCAGAGGGCCCTAGATACCTACAAGAAGAACATTATGATGGGCAAATCTGGGCCCAGTGGTCCTGCTCAAACTATGGCACCAGCCAAGGAAAATACAGGAAGTAAATTTTGAACCCAGACGCAGATCTAGCTAATGGACAGGACATTCTCCACAGTTGAGTGGTGAGTGGAGACTGACTTTCACACAAACTCTGGTGCCCTATATTTGACCACATCCCCTGAATGGGGAGGCCTAGCGGCACTCAGAGGAAGGATAGCAGGCTACCAAGAAGAGACTTTATACCTTATGAGCATATACAGGGGGAGGAGGTCCCCCTCAGTCACAGTCATAGAGGAGGAGAGTAAGGGGAAAATGGGAGGGAGGGAGGAATGGGAGGATACAAGGGATTGGATAACAATTGAGATGTAATATGAATAAATTAATAAAATATATTATAAAAATGTAAATAAAATTATTCAAAAATGAAAAAACTTTTTAATTAAGTATATTTTATATTTATGTATAAGTGTTTTGCCTGCATATATGTCTGTGTGTCATGTGAATGCTTGGTGTCTGTGGAAGTTAGGAGCGCCACTGAAAATCAAGTTATAAATAGTTCAGAACCATCATAGGGTGCTGAGAACCAAAGCTGAATCCTTGCAGGGGCAACAAGTGTTCTTAACTTCTGAGCCATGTCTCAAGCCCCTAAATAAGTTTTAGTTGGAAGTAGGACCTATAAAAAGGGATGGTTTATAAAACAATAACCTCCTCACTCTGTTAGAAAATGTTTTTGTCTTGTGTGTGTGGGAAGCCCAAAGAATCTTGAACAGGAGTACATAAACACTTAAGTTGTTACTGTTAGAGACAAAAATCATCATAATGTCAAATTCCTATTCCAAATTATCCCAAAGAATAATGTTAATAAATCAGCATGCATGAGAAAAACAGTTGAAACACCACTCAGAAATTCTTATTAATTTTAAAGTAAGACTTTACAGGATGCCACAAAACACAATATTTACAGAGAGTGTGTTTTTCTTTAGAAATTATATGGTTTTTTGTGGCTGTTTCTTTTAATTTTTATATTCACTTTACATCCTGATCATAGTTTCCTCCCTCCTCTCCTTCCGGTCCATCCCTTCCTCCCTCTCCACCTATTTCTCTCCCTTCTCCTCAGCAAAGGGGAGCCCACCTATCAACACACCTCAGCACATCAAGTTGCATCAGGACTGAGCTCATCCTCATCCACTGAAGCGAGGCAAGGCAGCCCTGCCAGGGGAAGTGATTGAAAGAAGGCAACATAGTCCATATCATAGACAGCACCTGCTTAACTTACTAGGGGATCCACATGAAGATCAAACTGTTCATCAGTTACATATGTGTAGGGGGCCTAGTCCCAGTCAATTCATGCTCTTTGGTTAGTGATTCTGTCTCTGTATGCCACCATGGATCTAGGTAAATTGACTATGCTTGTCTTTTTGTGGCATTCTTGCATTCTTGTCCCCCTCCAGGTCCTTCTACACTGCCCCAATCTCTCTCTCTCTCTCTCTCTCTCTCTCTCTCTCTCTCTCTCTCTCTCTCTCTCTCTCTCTCTCTCTCTCAGAACTCCCTGAAATCTGCCTAATTCTTGTATGTGAGTCTCGCCATTTGGTTGGTTCAGATGCTGGCTGGGGCCTCTCAGAGGATGGTTATTTTAGATGTCCCTCATTAGAAGAACGAATAAAGAAAATATGGTATATTTACACAATGGAATACTACTCAACTATTAAAAACAAGAAAATCATGAAATTTGCAGGCAAATTGATGGAACTAGAAAGGATTATCCTGAGTGAGGTAATGCAGACCCAGAAAGACAGATTTTAGCCATATATTATAGTGTAACCACACTACAATTCATAGATCCAAAGAAGCTAAGTAACAAGGAGTGCCCAAGGGAGACCTTCCTGGAATCTCACTCAAATGATGAATAGAATAGTTAGTGGAAGTGGAGGTAGAGGGGAAACTGTGGAGGAGAGGGTGGTGGGGGAGGGAAAAAGTTGGGAGGGGGGATCAGATGAAGGGAGAGTGGGAAGGGGAAGCAGTAAGTCCATTACATACTTTTCTTTAGTAATGTTCTTGAACTATTTTAGTTGTTCGTGATATAAGTAAAAACATTGTAAAAGAAGTTTCCCAAGAGATAAGTCAATACAAAGATGTAGGCTCATGGGCTGGAGAGATGGCTCAGTTGTCGAGAGCACTTGCTGTTCTTACGGAGAACACTTGCTGTTCTTACAGAGAACACTGGTTGGGTTTCTAGCACCTACATTAAGGGATTCACAATTTCTTGTGTCTCCAGTTTCAGGAACCTGATGCTCTTTTCTGTCCTCCACAGAAACTGACACATATGGGTACACATACATGCATATAGGCACTCACATATGCACATAAAATAAAAATAAGCCTGTATTTTAAAAGAAAAACTAAATAGAGAAGAAGAAAAACACATTTTTAAAGATTTGAGGTCGAGTTTATGAATGAAGAAAATCTGTATCAGGAACTCCTGGTGTCTACAACAGGCTGGGACTCAGCTAGGAGTCATATTGTCCTCCCTGCCCTACATTGTAGTCTCTGCAAACTTACTTTTAATCCTAATGCCTGCTGGAGGTTATTTCCCCACGCCACCTTCCTTTGCTGAGGATTCCACCTCTTGATGCCCCAGCTCTTTCCTGTTGCCCATTTCACCTTTTCCTTCTAATGTATTTTCATACCTTTGTGTCACTGATGTACCCACAGAAGAATTCTGTACAAGAAACCCCCCGTGAGAGGGCAAAAGGAAACAAAGAACAGAACACCCACTCAACAAGGATAAAATCAAATATCTTTGCCAAGAAACACTTCAAATTTCATGACTTTTGCCCTCTCTGGATCTACACATATCCATAGATAGAATTTAAAAGCTATGGAAAAAAATCACAAAAGTAGAGGTCATCTATTTCTCTCCCTCTGAACATGTCAGTATAATCCTCCCAAAGTTTATTGCATTTGATGCAGACATTCTACTAATGTATACTTAGTACTTCATGCACCATTCATTAAATGTATTATAAGCTATACTATCTCTTTCCTAATAATGTATACCTTGCTCTCAACTTAAACTCAAACAAAATACAGCAATAAATTATGAGACTTAAGGCATATAAGAACATACCTGGATGATGAAAATAGAGATGGTATTAGGAAACAAGAAGCTATAACTATATATTTATATAAGTAGTTTATACATAAAACAAGAAGATCTGGGTAGGTTGCTTATAGTGATATGGATGGTACTGTCTAAATAAAAAATTGTAATTCATGAGGAAGGATTTAAGTTCAAATATTATAAGTGAAACAAAAGGCTACATGGAATAAATATTTTAATGACACAAACACTTAAGAAAATAAAAAAAGGCAGAAAACATTTGCATAAATCATCAGCTGAAAATGCTAATATATATAGTCTGCAACGAGAAAAGCACATGAGTATACTTTTTAAAACCCCAGGAGGCATCAGTTCCCACCAACACCTAACAGAGAAATGGAGAGCTAAAATTGTCAGGAAGAGCCATGGTCTGCATAAAAAATAATAATAAAAGTAAAAATTCAAGAGAAAGAACATTAACACATTTTGTTTCTACACAAAAGAATGCAGAAAACTTGTGGTGGTGGTTTATATGTGTTTGCTATTGACTTTAAGGCATCAAAACTCTAGCTAATTATTTTGATATCACTGCTTCAGAGAATTTTAAGACATATCTTATAATTCCATAGAAATCCAAACATGTTCACAGGGAAAGGAAGCTAATCTTAACTTTTTCAAATTATTATGACTCTAGTTGCAGGAATAATTATAACATGTCTAAATGATTAGATATAATGATTGAACAGGAAAATTCTACCAAAAATTGTACAAAATTTGTACAACACTAATACATTTGAAGTTATTCTATCTAAATCTTATATTTGAAGTATTATTTCCTTAAGCAAAATTTTATTATGAATCAACATAAGGTCGAGTCACTCAAGAACTACTAGAAATATTTATTTCACAACTAAACATATGTTATAGAATATATTTAATCAATAACCATCTTCAGATGGCAAAAAAATAGTTTTTAATTTAAAACAAAATGATTTGTGGATAAATTGATGGGTGCTCTCTTTATTAAGCATACAAAAGCTTAAACTGAGGCCATATTTACAATATTTATACTTTAAATTTGTCTTCAGAGGTAGAAAAGAGCGAAGTTTCTCTTGTTGTTGCAGTATCCAGAACATCACAATGAATTCAGCTAAGCTTGGATAGAGACATTAATCTGATTGTTTGGCAACATGAGTGTAGTCCTGGAATAGCTTGTTATATTAACTTTTCATCACATATTGCAACAGCAATAAAAAACAACAACCTACTGCACCAACCAGCAAAATTAATAGACTTTTGCAAAATGGTTAAGAATATGGCACTTCTCAAGTCCCCTCCCTGCACCATTCAAAAATAGGTATGCTCAGCGGCAGCAAGTATTAATCCTGGATTATGGGTAGTAGCAGAGAGGGGAGCAAGAAGAAACTCCACATAAATGATTCAAGGCAGTTCCTGAAAGAAAGCCCTGTCCATCTTAATATGTTTTAGATCAAAAGACATGCTGATTCTTATTAACAATATTAGTTTCTCCAGATGTCACTTGGGGGCCTAACCCCAAGGTGTGTCTGGTAGATGTTTCTTTCTTTCTTTCTTTCTTTCTTTCTTTCTTTCTTTCTTTCTTTCTTTCCTGTGTGTGTGGGTCAAGACGGGGTTTCTCTGTGTAGCCTTAGCCATACTGGACATACTTTGTGGACCAGGCTGGCCTTGAACACACAAAGATCCACCTGCCTCAGCCTCCCCCACTGATGCGATTAAGGCTTCCACCACTGTTGCTTCTTGGCTCTTCTTTCTTTTATCATAGGAGAGAGAGTGTCTCAGGATATCAGGCCAACTCTTGCAGTTTTGTCTTCCTAGGAAAGCCTTTATGGTTCCACCTAAACCAGGAACAGAGTTTGGAAATCTCTAATGCATGCCCTACCTTCAATGCTTCAATAACTATTTGAATCTTTCCTGGCAACCAAATAAATAAATAAATAAATAAATAAATAAAGGAACCAAAGAAGCACAAGTGAAAAAATTTAAAGGTGAGCAGGAGAACACATTCAAGCATCAGGAAGACGTCTTCTCACATTGCTGCCTAAAACAATGGTTCTCAACCTTCCTAACGCTGCAAGCTTTTAACACAATTCCTCATTTTGTGGTGACAGTCCCAACCATAAACTTGTTCCTTGTTTCTTCTTAACTGCAATTTTGCCACTTGTATGAATTGTAGTGTAAATACTTAACATGCAACCCCAAAGAGGTTGTAATTCACAGATTGAGAACCACTGGTTTAAAGCTTCATCCCTGTCGATCTCTACCTGAATGAAGCTGGGTCCCTGAGAACACCCTGAAGAAAACAATCAGGGGGCCTCAGCATGGAAATCACACACCTGGGTTCTACAACAACACTTTTACAGTTTGCATACCCTATTCATGGAAGACACTATACAGAAATACACTGTTGAGTAAAGGCTTCTCCTTGGTTCTCATCTTCTTTTATTTTATTTTATTTTTTATTTAATTAATTTATTCATAGTACAACTCAATTATTATCCCATCACTTGAATCCTCCTGTTCCTACCTCCCCCCTGCTTTCACCCTATTCCCCTCCCCTAGGACTAAGACTGAGGGGGGACTCTCCTACTCAGCTATTAAAAACAAGGAAATCCTGAAATTTGTAGACAAATGGATGGAACTAGAAATGATCATACTGAGTGAGTTAACGCAGAAGCAGAAAGACTCACATGGTATATACTCACTTATTAGCCCAAAAGGCATGTCCCACAAAAGTCTTCACTTACCAGGAGATTGGGATAGATGTGAGGACATCCTACTGGGACTCTAGGTAAGAGAAATATAGGAGATGGGGAAATAGAAGAACCCAGAGGGTCCTAGAAACCTACAAGAAGAACATCATGATGAGTGTATCAGGGCCTAGGGGGATCTGCTCAAACTATTGCACTAACCAAGGACAATACAATAGTGAACATCGAACCCCTGCTCTGATCTACCCAATGGACAGGATGTTCTCCACAATTATGTGGAGAGTGGGGAATGACTCTGACATGAACTCTGGTGCTCCATATTTGACCACCTCCCCTTGGTGGGGAGGCCTGATGACACTCAAAGAAATAATAAACAGGCTACCAAAAGAGATTTGATAGTCTATGGTTCTCATCTTCTTAAATGAAACTATTCAGTAAAAAATGACAGTTTCTAACTGAAAATGATGTAGCAAAACAAAACAACACAACAAAGAGAAATTGTAGAGAGTTGTCCCCAATAGAGGGTAGCAATGCAGACTGTGATGTGTTGTGGAATATAAAGACATCTGTCTGAGTATTTGTATGGTGGTTAGCATATTCTTATGGTAAAATTATCATTTTTCCCTTTCAACTCATTACTTAGTTCTCCCTTTTAGATCTTTTTGTTTTGCTTTTAATTTCAGTTTGGGTTTATGTGTGTTGTTTGTTTCTTTATTTGTTTTGGTGTGTGTGTGTATGTGTGTGTGTGTGTGTGTGTGTGTGTGTGTGTGTGTGTGTGTGTGTGTTTCATTACAAATTCCCACAAAGAATTGAGAAGGTTAAATCCACAATGTTAATAAATAGTAAAGCAATTGAGTCCTTTCATTAATGTGCACATGAAGAGATATGCCCTGGTGCCTTGGTTTTGCTATATCGAGACCAACCTGTCCATAACCTAAAGACCTTTAATTACAATGGAGCATTCTATCATAAGATATAGTTAAAACGATAAAGCCAGAGTTTCCTTGATTACTTAACATCCAACCACTTGTCTTGTCAGAGTCAGAAGCATCCACCCAGCTTTGGAGTTGTGCTTGAAGTCCGTTCAGATTCCCTAACTACTAGATACTTGGTGTCAGGAATCATAAGAGAAATATTTCAAAGCATGGCTGGCATCTGAGTGATGATGTGGCATAACAGAAAGTTATAGGAATAATTATGAGTCTGACCACAAAACACTTGAGAAATTATTTCAGACTTCAAATATCCTTGATGAAGCAATGGAAATCAATCATTTCCTCAGCATGAAGCTTGACCTTCAGAAAAGAGGTTGAAATGATTTGTTGCAGAAGTACAAAAAGACCTCCATGAATAGTCTATTCAGCTTATGTCATTTTTTTTTTTTACCAAAGTGATCTTGAAAGAACCTTTAGGGCAGGGATCAGAATATAATTAAAATAGCAACTGACTAGCCATCTTTGACTCAGACTTCCCAGAATTCCTACGAAAAAGCAAATAGAAATACAGTAAGATATGAGATTTCATCAAAATCCTAATAAATAATCTAATTCCTTGACCGCATTCTCTAAGAATGTATTCATAAATGCACAACCCATAGAGTAGATTAAGGGATCACAACTCAGAACACTCACAATTTAGTAACCTTCCTCAAAAGAAGGTAAGCAATCCAAGCTCCCTTTTACTATATTAACTTTTTTTCAAAGTCATAGTACTCAGAATTATCATCAGCTGAAAAAAAAAACATTATCATATAGATTCTCAAGTATAGATTTAGAAGATTTAAATAAAAATATGTAAGGATAAATCTTGAAAATGAGCATTTAACACTAGCATGCTGTGTGATTCTTCAATAAACTTTGAAAACTACCACCTTATCAAGTTTTTTTTTCATTTGAAAAGCAAAAAATTTTTTAAAAAGCTGCATGCAGATAATATAAAACTCTAAATACATGGTATTTGACCTGTGAACAATTTTTGATAATTTTTTTCATCTGACACCACTATTTAGACCTTATTCTATGATCAGATTTCATGAGGACGTTCTTTTTATCATTTGATTTTACTATTCATATATTCATTTATTCTTGTCTTATATATTACATCCTGACTGCAGTTTCCCTTCCCTCCCCACCTCTCAGCTCTTCCCCCACCACCTTCCCTCTCCTTGAGATATACTATTCCTGTTTCCATTCAGAAAACAATAACCCTCACAGGCATATCAACCAAACATGACGGATTAAATTGCAATAAAACTAGGCACATCCGTCATGAGGAGATTCTTTATCAGTGTCTCTTTAAGTGTTCTTTAAGAATCATTTTGTGTCTTAGTGTTTTCTGTTCTTTTGCTATGGAGAAACACCATGACCACAAAGAACTGTTATAAGAGAAAGCATTTAATTGGGAGAACACTTACAGTTTTAGGGGCTTAAATCCATTACTACGACAGGAAGCATGGTAGCATGAAGACAGACTCTGGAGCAGCATGTGACAGCTACGTCATGATGCACGGTCTAACGTCCCCAAATCTTCTATAGTCCTCCAGCAAAACAGCATCATCAGGCCTGGCACAGGAATACCCAACTCTTGGTATCAGCTTCTGTCTTAGTCACTTTGCTGTGAAGAGACACTGTGACCAATGTAACTATTAAAGGAAAAATACTTTCATTGGGCGCTTGCTTATAATTTCAGAGGCTTAATCCATTATCATAATGTCCGGAAACATGGTAGCATGCAGGCAGACACTAGAGCAGTATCTGAGAACTACATTCTGACCCATAGTCAGAGAGAGGCAGCTGGGGGGGTTGGGGGGGACAGGCATAGCATGGGATTTTGTATGCTCAAAGCCCACCTCCAGTGAGACATTTCCTCCAGTAAAACCACACCTCCTATAGTGTCACTCCTTGGTGATTAAGCATTTAAATTTATGAGCCTATGGACCTTTTCTTATTTAAGCCACCAAACCTTATTTTTGTAGTTGTTGTCTTTAGGTAGCATTAAATACCTCATTAAATAATTTCACATCCGTTTGAGCATATTAAATGAAGAATAAAAGACGTTCGGAAAAGATTTGACTTGATAGGACAGATAAACTTGCTAGATATTGGCATAAGGCCCTGAGTAGCAAACTCATATTATGGGAAATAGGAGCTACTATGATTTCTTTCTGCTCAGAATTAATAAAAATAAAAATTGAACTTTGAAAATATCTTATGTTTCATTTCATTCATAAAGCAGACTATGTATTCCTGTGGTCAAATGGGTTTAAAAATGTCTTAAAAGTGCACGATGAAGACTAAGATTGAATAAGACCGAGTATCTTTGCTTTTAAGCTCTGACTCTAAACTTTCTACTATAAAATTGTTTATTTGGCAGTTCAGTGGAATAATGCATCAAAAAGAAATGTATAAAACATCAAATTTTCTGTAAGACTAAGTATTAACAAAATAATAGAAAATGTCTGCGTAGTCTGCCTACAACTTATCTGTATATTTCTGATTAGATCACATGAAGCCAGTTATCTATCTCTCCTCTCTCTCTCTCTCTCTCTCTCTCTCTCTCTCTCTCTCTCTCTCTCTCTCTCTCTCTCACACACACACACACACACACACACACACACACACACACACACACGAGTGGTATCTAGAAGTGTTTCACATTTAAAGAAATGTTCAGGATGTGTCAGGGATAAGAATGGCTGTGAACTCTGACTTAGGAAAACTTTGACCAGTCAATGCTGTAGAGCAGATGGAATTAGCTACAGAGAACACTAGCTTTGGGGAAGGAAACACTGTCAAGATCGTTCAATCACAGACTGTGCCATCTCAGCTGGGGATGTTTCCCCTTTAGCTATTGCTAATATCAGGAGAACCAGAAGGAGATGTAGATAGATTACACACATGCAAACAACAGCAATGACAACAACAACAACAACAACAACAGCCAACTTCACTCAAAACAAAAGCCCTATATTTGGTAACATTATTCAAAAAGTCTATTTATTTGATGGTATTTACTGATGTGAATATGCCAATGAGTGTTTCCCACAGTATCTTTAGATCAATAAAATGAATCACTTGGGAATCAAAAGTATACACTTTTAAACTGATTCACATCCAAGGGGAAGATGATTTGTATTCAGGTACGACATGTATCTTAGATGAATTATATGTTTCCTCAGACTTCTTCAACCCTTGTCTGAATATAAAACAGCCTTAAAATTGGAGTCTCTTAAAAATGAGTTGGGTTCTCTTTACTATACAAAGAACCCATAAATCCATGGGTGTGTGAGATTAGTAACTGGGAGTGCATAGTAAGTACCCCATGGAATAAAAAAGAAATATAATCTGTGGGGAATCAGCAGACAGGGCAGGGATACTCATGAGGAATTAGGACAATGAATGTTTAAAGCTGTACAACCTTTTCATATGTGTTCAACTACTGCTGCGGCCTACACTGTATCAGTGAGAAAAACGAGGTTAAATGGAGAGCTATGTTGTAATTCAAAGAAATGATATATCATTCTAAATGACTTGAGCTGTCAAATGTATTTGAATTTTGAGTTTCCAGGTCCAAATATGATGTGATGTGATGTGTGTTTGCACGTCTGTTTGTCTGTTGTCTGTCTGTCTGTGTGAATGCCAGTGCTGTGCTGGCTCATAGGGGTCAAACAGAGAATCTTGGCATACTAGAAAAAAAACTATTAGTGAGCTAAATCTCTCTCTCTCTGCTATTGACAACATTTGAATAATTTATAGGTGAATGGGCACATGAAAAATATTTACTCAGGATGCACAATGCTTATCAAAGAGGCACAAGAAATTTCTGGAGAAAGTACAGTTCAATGTTTCCCTCAAGTCAAAGTAACTACAATGGAAAGTACTCAGAAAGTTTGTAAGATAGAATCGGCCCAGAGTCATGGATAAGAATTGAGCGGAATCTATGAAAGCAGTTCAGAACAGAGACAAATATGCAGTCATGCTAAGAACATGGATTAAGAATTCTCTTTGGGACTTCATTTAGTGAGGTGCTGATAGCCATGGTTGGAGCCACTGGAAATGTGAGTAACCATCACAGGTTGTACAACTACTGGGCCACTCACAGAAGATAGTCAGAGAAGACAAAATGGTTCAGGAAAACCTGCCAACTATGTCACCCAAAAAGACTAAATTGAAGAACAGAACAAGATGTAACACAAAGTGGCTAACACTCAAGAAAGCCATTGGCAAGGCATGGTGGCAGGCATATGGGTGGCTAGTCACATTGTGTCCATGGCCAGGAAGCAGATGTGAGATAAGAGTGGGCCTGGCCTATCAAACCTCAAGATCAGCCAAAGAGACTCCTTACCTCCAAAACCTGCTAAAACATCACCAGCAGCTGGGGACAAGTGTTCAAACACATAGGCCTATAGGAGACATCTTATATTCAAACCACCACCAGACATCTACATTTTAATGCTTCCCAGACTTACTCTACATTATTAAAATTAGAGTCTTTTTAAAAATTTCCAACAAGTATTTGTTGTACATTGATCTTATTCCTTCTTATTCTCTCTACCTTCCCCAGCCTCATCTGCCTCACATCCAATTACTTCCCTTGGTTACTCCAGACAATTTTGTTTCTACTTTTTCGTCTTATATACATACATGGTTTTATGTATTTATATACAATCTGGGAACTGCAAACTGTGTGTTTTAGTAGACAATATTGACTTTCTGAAACTGACTTAATTTGCTTACTATGACTTTCTCCAGCAAAATACAGCAAAGATCATAACCTCATTTTCTTTATGGCTAAAAAGTTTCCACTGCATCTCCACAATTTCTTTATTGTTGGGGACCTGTCTTTTATTTTGTGGTAGAATAAGCTTATCTTAACATCTCTTTAGTTGTATTGTTATGATAGCATAAACTTACCTCAAATTTTCACATTTAAGCTTTTTATGTATGCACTTCAGCAAAGGTAAGGGAAAATCTTCTATGTTGCCAGCGTCATTGCTGCCCATCTGAAGAATTTTTCATCTGCTCAAAGTCTGCACTCAGTCAAGAGCAACTCTCCACTCTTCCATGGCACTCCAGGTACCTCTTGTACATGGAACCATGTCATTTGTCTTTTTCAAAACTCAGTTATTCCAGCAGACAAAATATCCCAAAAGTTTCTCAATGCAGTAACTTGTGTGACAAGTCCATTCCATTTTAAGATTAAATAGTATTCCATTTTGTACGTGTCTCCTTTTTGCTCTTCCATTCATCTATTAATAGAAATGAGGATTGTTGTTGTTGTACACAATCTACATGCAAGTGGGCACGTAGATTGCTTTTTATCTTTTGCCTATTATGTTGCACTTAAAACAGTTAGTTCATTCTATATTTTCCTCCCATTTACATCTACTAACTTGCACAAGCCCTGACCCCTCTGCATCTCTGGGCCTCTACCTGCCATCACTACCCTATTACACTGTGACTTCTTTCTTAGGATGGACCATATTATTCTATGCTTATTGGCCTTCTGTAAGCTAGAGTCCTTCTTTCTCCAGATCTAGAAAGCTAATTTTTCTCTTAGGATATTTCTCGTATTTATATATGTAGTTTTCATGTAAGACAACTAGCTCTTTATTATCTGTTATTATTCTGTGAGAGTGACAAGACATCTATACTATACCTAGAAATTGTCTTGGTCCTTACCTTATATTCCTAAGGATGCACATCATCTATGGAGCTTTCCAAGCATCCAGAAATGGTACAGGGCATTCTTCTACTTACACCAATTCAAGATTATTGCTCACTCCAGCTTTAGTTGTCTTCTGTTACTCACAATTAATAGCAACTACATTCAATCAACTCCTAGGTGGTTAATTGACTCGGAGTGTAATAGCTGTCTTTATATTGACAATGAATCAGGTGAATTCAACTTGTCACAGAAAAGGTTGACTCCTTGAGCAAGCACAACTTTGAAGCATGTGGCACTAAAGTGTTGGAAAACAGTTTGAAACTCCAGTGAATAAAGGCAGAAAGATTCAAAATCTCTCATTTAACTAAAGGCCTCATGGCTTCTGCACCCTGCTTTAATTAAATCAGATGCCTGTAAAACAGGCATGCATGCTTAGCATTATCAATTTGCTTTCTGTTTGGCACAGGATGAAACGTGTCATATTGAAAACTGGCGTAATTCTAATTGA
Source organism: Acomys minous (assembly GCF_964271855.1). Classification (NCBI taxonomy): domain Eukaryota; kingdom Metazoa; phylum Chordata; class Mammalia; order Rodentia; family Muridae; genus Acomys; species Acomys minous. The sequence continues at coordinate 146,990,246 of NC_140483.1, forward strand.
CATTGACCCATGTAAACGGTGGGTTAGCAGTCCTGCCTCATGATTGCATTGCAAGTGGGAAACGCCTAATTGCCATAATTTTATTTTAAAATAGGTTGCAGCCAAACTAACACAGCTGAAATGGCAACCCATCCCTTGACGTGAGTCCTTAATTTACTCAGTGCTATACATGCAGGCAAGGAAACAACCCAGAGATAGGTAAAAATCTAACGTGTTCAGCATCAGAATTCAGAGCCTATTATTTCATGTACTGTAAACTTTCTTGGTGTAAATTTGGTTGGAGCATTTTATATGGCAAGATCTTGATTTCTACATATTTAAAATAAATATTAGATTGAATTGTCTTTGACATTCTCTACAGACCTAAAACAGTTTGACTTTGAGCGACTGCTAGGGTTGCATTTTAACATCCAACAATAGGCCACAAGTCTTTCTACTCTTTCATTTATTTCTGTTGGAAACTTTACATTTTTTTCAAAGAAATGTCATTTAGAACATATGTCTATGTAAATTTGATGGGAATATTGTGATTACTGTAACACAAGTAATACTCTGAGGACAGAATTCTAATACTTTATCAGTTTTCTTTTTTATTTGTCTGCTTAAACAAAGTGACATTCAGCCAATTGAAATATTTCCAACACCTTATACAAATAAACATCTGCCAACCAATTTTTATTCTGAAGCAGATTTGGAATTACAGCTATTGTTTTGCTTGTTTTAACAGTTGTTGTTGGCACCATAACAGAGGTACTTTGTTTTAGGGTGACATTGACACATGTCTGCTTAAACGAATTAGCATTCCAATCTACACTGACATTTAGTTGAAATAACAAGTTCATATGTCAGTGTGAATAGACCTAAATCATCCCACTAAAATCTATGAACAATATGGGCTGCAGCATCACGTGTGCCTGCCACTGAAGTAGAAGAGCATTGGCTCTGCATATTAAACACTCCAAGACCTTAGAACAAATACATAGGTAAACAGGAGGAAAGGAAGCTGGGTTTTATTATTCATGAAGATCTGACGATAGACACTTTTTCTAACAGCTATTTTCAGTGGAGATCTGCAGATGAATATAAAGCCGTTATCTAGTTTACATGGCTATTTTTGCGCTGACCCTTTCGGGCTCTTCAGTAATGTCTGCTGGTCCCTCCTTCCTCACTAACCAGCCTCAGAGAGTTTCCTAAGTTGCTCTTTTGCTGCCTTGGGTCTAACTTGATGTGCCTGGTGTTTTCTCCTTGGTAAAAATCTTCTATTCATTTCGTAACCACAGCTCCAATACTTCTTCAGTGCTCTTCCATTTGAAAAAAAAAGTGTTAAGTATTTCATATTTACAGTGGCCGTAGAAGCAAAAAATGGAATCAAGTGAGTAAATGCATCAGGCAATTAAATGCATCCACCTAAGCAAATAGAAATAGTTCAAATTATGAATTAAAACTTTTATTATTTGTTTATGTTTACATGTGTATGTCTGTGTGTGTACACATGTGAGGATGCCAATGTAGGCCAGATAGGGTATCAGATAGTCTGGAACTGGAGTTAAAGGTAATTGTGAGCCTCTTGACATGGGTACTGTGAAGTAAACCTCAGTCTTCTGAAAGAGCAACAGGTACTCTTAATTGTTAAGCCATCTCTCCAGATCTTAGTTTAAAAGTTTTGTCTTAGGGAATGTAGACTGTTATAAGGAAATACAAGTAACTCATAATGGTAAGGACAAGGCAGGCAAAGTGGTTACTATGGTACTGCATCCATTCTCCAATTAGGACTAAAACAGTCACTCATTTGCCAATTGGCAGAGTGAAACAAATATCCCTGTTTTACTTCTCTCACAGCTTTCAAGCAAGACCGGTGGATTTCTTCAATAAACCTCCATCAGCAAAACACCCTGCTAGAACAGTCAGGAAGGAGTAATTATGGGATGCAATTATTATCTCTGATAAAAGTGATAATAGGTAAGAGACACCTAGTAGTTAACCAAAGGAAAATGTCGCTGATTAAAATTTCCCTCCACTCTTACCTTCTCAAAGAAAAGATTCAGCTGAAAGACAAAAACAAGCCAGATATGGTAGTGCATGCCTTTAATCCCAGCACTTGGGAGGCAGAGGCAGGGGAATCACTGTAAGTTCGAGGCCAGCCTGATCTACAGAGAGAGTCCGGGACAGCCAAGGCTACACAGAGAAACCTCATCTCCAAAAACAGAAAAAAAAAGAAGAAGAAGAAGAAGAAGAAGAAGAAGAAGAAGAAGAAGAAGAAGAAGAAGAAGAAGAAGAAAGAAAGAAAGAAAGAAAAGAAAAGAGAAAAGAGAAAAAGAAAGACAAAAACAATTTAAACAAGTATTTGTTTACCGGGATAAAGCAAAGTGAAAGCACGTTCGCTCTAGAGTGCTCAATAGCAGGTACAAGGAGAGAGTTCAAGCTTGTGATCACTCTCTTCTGATGTCATTGTTAGGTTTGTGGGGGAAGAGTTATCTGTCAGGGAACTGTTTTGTTTTGTAACACAATACTGCACATGTTCAAATCTAGCAACTTCCTTTCTTCTTCTTCCCATGAGTTCTTAAGTGAAACCCACCAGGAAGCAGCAAAAATACAATGTGAATGACAGACGAAGGTGACATGAGCAGACTCAGGTGAGGATTGGTTCACCCTTATTGTTCAGGCTCTGTCACTCTGGAAAAGGTCTCATGGGTTTTCTCTTCCTTTTTAACACAAGATTTTCATTGATTCTTTGAGAATTTCACATCATGCACCCAGATCACATCCATTTTCCAGTCCTTTCATGTCCACCTCCACCCCTGTGACCTCGCTTCCAAATAGAAAATGAACTGAAATAAATAAAGTCCAATTATAAAAAAAAATTCCAACTTATCTTCCTTTTTAATGGAATGTTTCTGGTGCAAAGACAGGGAGTCTCGATGGAGTACGGTCAGACACTGTGTTCTTGGAATCGTTGGTCGACCATCCTTCTCGTATCTGCCTAGCCCCCTACTCTAGCAAAGCAGGGAAGTGGGGTGTTCTACCCAGAGGCCACACTAAAGAAAAGGCAAGGACTTCTTTTATTTGACTAGTTTTACCATATGTGATTAAATACACTTTTAAGTGAGTGACAAAGAAGCGTAATGATAGATATCTTTGGCAAAGAATGAAATGTGAAAGGTGACCAAAAAAATCAGTGTGTAACTGACTGTGAAGCATCAACCCACCACCATGCAGGATTTGATGCACCTTTGCGTCGGCTATACAGAATGTAGATATTAAAAAATATATGATTAATTGAGATTCTGATGAGTACATTATAGTCAGAGATGCTGACTTCCCATACAGGTAACAGCTTCACGGCTTTTGATATGTTCTAATACATAATAACCAATGTGTTCATATACTCATTTCTGTACCTTCTTTAAATATGTAAAGTTAATTTTCCTGCTTTTTAATATGCCTTAGAGATAATAATTCTATATTGAAATATTGCAGAACTTATGCTACAGTGTGTAACATCTAAGTGCCTGTATAGCAGCTTCTGGCTTGCTGTCCCTCTTGATCATGACTTTGGAGAAAACAGGTCTCTGTGTTTTGAAACTTCTCTATGAGTCCCATGACAAGGCACACCTGGAAAGACTCTCTGTGGCTAAAAGCTGCCCATCCTGTGAGCTGGCTTGTGAGTAAATACTCATAAGATGTGAGACTGAAAATTTTTGAAGATCTTTTTTAAAGGAGTAAATCCAGTAATTTACTGACTATACTACTCAATAGCATTATGTAATATGAAGAAAGGACATATTAAAATATATGTGAATGATAAAAATGATCTGAATGCAGATATATTTTGCATGTATGTATAGTGTTTCTGTGCTGTGTTTTAAAATGGCTACAGAAAATGTGCTTAAAGTATGATTTGACTATGAGGAAAAGTGAAATAATTTTAGCTCGTAAGAAGACTGATAGAATAGGTTATTGTTTTGTTAAAAGAAATAAACCAAACTCAGAAAGACAAATATTGCATGGTTTGTCTCCTGCACAGAATCTATGGAAAGAAATGAAGATGAAAGCAGAATGGGACTGGTGAGTTCAATCTGCAAGCGCAGGCAGGCTCTTGCCACAAAATCTGACCTCTGAGTCAGAATATTGAAAGCCACATTGAAGAAAGAAAGAATGCTTCGGCCAAGGTGAGCGCCACATACACATTATGGAACACATGTGCATCCACATATGCACAACACACAAACGCATGCATTAGTAAATAAACATAATACAAAAGTTTAAAAAGAGAGTGGAAACTCTATTATTTGGGAAAGCAAAGACACCAGTAGGAGAGGGACAGAGAAAAAGAGAGAAGAAGGGGAAGTGAATATTATCAAAGTATATTACATAGGTTTATGAAAGTGTCATGGCAAATCAAAATAATGTATATGATTAATGCACATAATGAAAATGAGTAGTAAGACTAGCAATAAGCAATTCTACATCATACTAATTAGAAGTTATCGGTAGAAGAAGTGATTATCTTAAGTTCTTTGTTTTCATTTCTCCTAAAATGTTACAAAGGTCATTAATAGGTTTTATGGAATCTTGCTTGCCAATAGAATGTAGTGCAGTGTTTATGTCCTTGGTTTAGATAGAAGTACATACAATGAGACATCCTGATCCCAAGTGTGGAATGTGAAACTGCCTTGTGTGAGGGTGTGTGATGTTGGTCTGCTGGAAACGGACTTGTGAGATGGTGAATGATCTTTTTCAGCTGAGAACTGCCTCATGCAGAGGCTCCATCTTTGCCAGTTGGGAAACATCATGTACAGACTCTGGGAGGGTAGAAAATAGGCCCAAAACAAAGCGAAGATGCTTTTGCATTGTGTCTCATCTCTTGGCGTCTTTGCCTCCCATTGCTTCGCTTCCACATGCTGCTAAAGAGAAACATTCCAGAGAGCACTTCAAGGTTGCTGGAATCCTGACTACAAAGAGTGGAATTGCCCCCCAAGGAACTGTGCCTAAAATGATCTATCGCTACTGTCTCTACTAAGCTTCTCCTTCTCCTATCTAGGTGATGTGGGTTGGAAGGGGCGTAAAGGCATTAAAGACCCCCAAATAAAGTAGGTTTTAAAAGATCAAAGCCTACAAGGTATCACCTTTTTGTCTATGCTGCCTGAATGGTAAAGCCCAGATAATCCTCCAGTTTCCTCCCCCAACAGCACTGAGATTTCTGGCATCCAAGGAGTCGTGCTCAGCTTTTTTACAGGTGCTGTCAATCTGAATTCAGTTCCTCACACTTGTGAAGCAAATATACTTACCCACTGAGCCATCTCCCCAACTCTTCTGCTGACTTTTGGAAGAAGCACCATAGTGGATTGAATGAATTATTGTCCCCTTTCTATTCCAGTTGAAGGCTATACTAGATAAACTAGGAGGATAAAGGTAAAGTAAAAACTACAAAAAATAACTAGGCTTTCTTTTTTTAGGAAGAATAACTGTTTTTATGTCTTCTTTTTTGGATCTATGTTTACATTTGTTTTGTTGCTCAAATTAAAGTAAAATCAACAAAATGGTGTACTATCTCAGGAAATTCTGTTAGACTAGGATCCCACAAATATCTGAGATTTTAACACCTACCTGAAAACAGTAAAGGTGACCACAGACCTACTGTGAGCAGTAACTATTGAAAACCATGTATAAAATCATAACATATTAAGATATGCCTAGTTGACAATAGATTAAATCAGCAATTTATAAATCAGAAACCATAAAGGGGAGTAGAAACGAAAGTGTGTTTCTACCTGGAAACTGTTGGACTCAGTAAGAAAATTCAAGCCAACTAAAAACAGTTTATAATATTAACTTGAGAGTTCAAAATTCCATACTAAGGAATTAACATAAAAACAACTTCTGAAGCCAGGTGGTGATGGCACATACCTTTAATTTCAGAAGGCAGAAGTAGACAGATCTCTGCGAGTTCAAGGCCAGCATAGATTACAGAGTTCCTGGACAGCCAAGGTTACATAGAAAAATCTTGTCTCAAAAAACCACCACCATGACCGACCAACAACAACAACAAACCAAATACAAAAGAAACAAAAAACAGAAGACAACCAAACTAACAAGAAACAAAAAACAGCAGTTAACAACAGCAAAAACAAGTTCTTAATCATTGCAAACCTTATACAACCTGACAAGTAGAAACATGTAAAAACTGATTGGCCAAGTCAGGTATTCCAACTTTGTTTCATACAGTATACTCTGATTACAATTTTCCCTCTCACACTTCATCTATTCATGACTCAACTTTATCCAAGAAATTTTGTGTGTATCCTATGTAGGCAGGCCTATATGAAATGGGTAGAGAATTCAAAAATTCATTAACAGAAAATCATAAATTCATTTTACCACCATTCTTTGGTACACATATTCTTTTTCCATTTACTAAAGATGAAATCAATTTTACACTGAAATGAGATGAGCATAACTGTTAATCCTTGCATAAAGATTACCCAGTCTTACCCAGATGTGAACCCATAGACTACAATAATGTTTGTCCTGGCAAGAAATTTCCATTAATGGAAGAGGGGCATGGATAGTAAGAAGATAACCAGTAGCTTTCTAGTTAGACTTAAAAACCACTCCACAAAAGGGCACTAACAGCTGGGACTGTATAGTTGGCCAAGAAAGTGTGAGTTGGGGGCCCTGGGCCAACTAATATTCTTCTAAAGGGACATAGTATCAGAACATCTTCTAAATTCTCACCCTCTTACCCATAGGCTAGTGCGTCTCTCACACTCTACCTGAGAGTCTTCCTTATTAAACGGCTAGTGGTGAAGACTGAGATTAACAACTGGTCAAAGTATAAAGAATAAGCTTCTTGAGAGTTCTCGTGCCCAAATGGGACACTGACATAGCACCTCTCTCTCCACTCTCAAGGCTCAGAGAACAACATGGATGCGCACAAGATTGTGAGATCCAGTGGTTGGGATATACTGATGGGAAATAAAGTCCTGTGGATATGTTAGGAGCATTTCTCTCACTAGCTAGCAGTAACTTGGTTTCTCCCATACGACCTGCGTGAGATCAGTGCATTCAATACTACAGCATGGGGGAAAGAATGGATTTAGGAGGCCTAACACCAATAGCTGATGAGTTATTGGCTTTTGATGGTCCTATGCAGAGGAAGAGTCAGTTTGCTTCTGTTATGTGACACATGATAGGTTGCCTAGGCTCCAGGGTATGGCACCCTATCCTCATGTACAGCCCTAAGTGGTACTAATTGGATTCATTGCATTGTAAGTCAAGAAAAAGAGGGGGGTAAGAAGAGGAGAAGGAAGAGAAAGCAGAAAGATTAAGTTGAGAGGGGACATGAAAAGAAACAGGAGAAGATAAGGGTGTGCAAAACAGGTTGAATATGATCTAAATACATTGCATACTTATATAAAATTTCCAAATATATATTTTTAAATAATTTAATCTTGGGTTGGTTCAGTGACATACTGGTAAAGTCTCTTGTTCAGGAGCATAATAATCTGAATTTGCCTCTTGTGCTCACATAATGGACAGAGAGAAAAAAACTCCTATAAGTTGTCTTCTGATATATATATATATATATATATATATATATATATATATATCCCATGACACTTTAGCAAGTACCCACACACATACTCATGTGCAGACAAAACAAATAAACATGAAGTTGAAAAATAAGAAAAAATTAAATATTTGCTAGATGTTTTGTGCTATGGGACCTGAAGCACTTTTAGAGTTTTTTGTTGTTGCTGTTGTTGTTGTTGATGATGTTTTGATATTTCTAATCAGCAATGCTGGGAAAGTTGCTTACATAAACACATACTACAAAACATAAGAAGGACGTTGAGGCTATTTCAGAAGTTGTTGAAATCCTGTCCTGATCCCAAGTCAAAGTTCACTTAATTTGTTGTGTTTTCTGTTTTTTAGTCTCATTTTGAGATCATTATTTACTGTGTTTTTGCAACTACTCAAGAAGGGTAATTAAATCAAGTAGAAATAATGAAAATTGTAATGATTTTCTTTCTAAGAGACAAGAGAATGTTAACATAATCTTACTGTATCAGCCCTCAGATCCTCATCCATGACCCTGATCCTTCTAATGCATCATTAGAAAACATCCCAGTCAACTCATCAAACTTTGATTTATTATCTTCTACTAGAATAGTAATGATGAAAACAAATTAAATCACAAGAACTAATCTGATGACCAATTAATGCATATATTATTACTAATTAAGATTGTTTTGTTTGAGACAATCAATTAGAAAATATATATGAGAGAATATTTTAACTTTCCAAAGAATTCACCGGAGATATGAAGAAAACTAAGCATGGCACAAATTAAAGTAAACTGAGTATTTCCACCTAGCATAGAACTAAACTCATAATATAGCTCATCTCTAGCTATCTCCATGTCTTCTTTCATGAGTTCTATGTTGTGAACTTTAAACATGACTTGTATGGTCTTATACAAATAATCAGGAGCCAAATTTATTATATAAATATATTTGTATATTTAGTCCCCTCCATTTTTCTGAAACTACCAATTTACTTACTCAAGTTGAAAATGCTAAATATCTTTTTGCTTTTTAATATTCAAAGGTGTGAAAAATTAAAATAATAAATACCATCTGTCACTTCAATTGCAGCTTTTCCATAAAGGCTGTCCTCATATATATATTTTTTTAATGTTCTGACTAGTTTAGAAAAGTGCAAACTCTTCCATGTTATAGATCTTGTAAACACTTGGCACACTGTGTAGTTATCTTCTTAAACATTGTCTTAATATATATAGCTACAGCTTAACATATATGGATTCTCTTGAACACTCTCAATTAATTGAGGAAAATTTTTAAAGCCCAGTGACAACCCCAGTAGAATGTTGACTAAAATTCTCATTGTTGCCATTCCCTTTACATATTAGATACTTGTGGAAGATAAGAATGCCATGACAATAATATCTGTTCAATTCTCTTTTTTATTATGTTTCTTTTTTAACATGTACATTTATATTATTGCACATAGGTAAAATAAACACCATATAGCAGGAAGAACCACAAGACAATCAAGAATTATATTAATGTTACATTCATAGTAATTTGGCTATTTTTATTTGGCAAACTTGAAGTAAACATCTTTCCTATCTTACTTGGTCTGATTTTCTGAATAGAGATTAATATCTATCATATCTCATCTCTATTAACTTAAAAAATCTATCTTGATCTAAAAAACATCTTAACCCCTAACCTAATTCTCTTAAAATATATGATTAGCTCTAGGTTTAAATTTATCTTTAAAGATAGAAACCATCAATAATTTGGCCTTATCTGCCTAATGAGAGAGGGCACAGGCATTGGTGTATAGGGGAAATCATGAAACTGGAGAAGTCATTAAGCTTCCTAAACTTGATTTAGCTAGTGCAATAGTGCATATACCTGTAGTTGACTGTCTTACTTGCCTCCAAGTATGAGTTTCTAAGTACCTGTTGGGCATCTCAGTTCCTCAATGTGTAACTGAAAATTTTATTAAACATCAAATATTTGTTATCTTCCTTACACACAATTCCTAGTCTCATTTGTTATACTTGTTGGACTTCTCTGCAATGCAGTAATACCTTTGAGGTTGTAGTTAAAATATGATGTCATGGTTAACCCCTCCTATGTAGACTGAAGATTGTTAATCATATACTAGATAGCATTAGGAAGAAAGAGAGAAGGAAGGAAGGAAGGAAGGAAGGAAGGAAGGAAGGAAAGAAGGAAGGGAGGAACAGAAGGAGGAGCAAGGAAGGAAGGAAGGAAAGAAAGAAGGAACGAAGAAAGGAAGGAAGAAAGGAAGAGAAGGAGGGAGGGACAGAGGGAGGAGGAAGAAAGGAAAGAAAGAGAGAAGAAAAAGGAAAAGAAAGAAACAGGAAAAAGTAAGGAAGAGAAGATAACAGAAAGAAGAGGAAAGGAGAAGAGGAGAGTATTTACATTCTAGACTAGTTTCTCTGAGTGCAGGGGTTTGGAAAAATCACTACATTCCTCACCTACCTGTGAAATGAATTTGTAGGTGCTAAAGCTTTCTATGGTTTCTTCAAACTCTAAAACATTAAGATATAAATAGAAATAGAAAAAATAAACTTCAACACTATGAAAATGTAGTGGCTCCTGAAACTATCAGAGACCAGGGCAATTAGAATTTCTTTGTTTGTCTTTCTTTTATTGAAAACAGACTATTTCTTTAAGTTTTTCTCAGCCATTTGATATTCCTCTGTTCAGAATTCTCTGTTTAGTTCTGAGCCCAATTTCTTAATTGGGTTATTTGGCCTGGTGGTGTTTAATTTCTTGAGTTCTTTATATATTTTGGATATTAGACCTTTGTTAGATGTAGGGATGTGAAGACATCATTAGTCATCAGATAAATGCAAATCAAAAAGACACTGAGATTCCATCTTACATCCATCAGAATGGAGAAAATAAAAAATTCAAGTGACAACACATGCTGATGAGGATGTGGAGAAAGAGGAACACTCCTTCATTGCTGATGGGAATTCAAACTGGTACAACCTCTTCAGAAATCTATCTGGCACTTTCTCAGAAATATGGGAATAGGACTTCCTCAGGACCCAGCTATTCCACTCCTTGGAATATACCCAGAAAACGCTCCACCACATAACAGGGACATATGCTCAACCCTGTTCACAGCGGCCTTATTCATAATAGCCAGAACATGGAAACAGCCTAAGTATCCCTCAGTAGAAGAATGGATAAAGAAACTGTGGTACATTTACACTATGGAATACTACTCAGCTATTAAAAACAAGGAATTCCCGAAATTTATGAACAAATGCATTAAACTAGAAATGATCATGAGTGAGTTCACCCAGAAGCAAAAAGAATCAAATGGTATATACTCACTTATATTGAGACACTAGCCCAAGAAGCATGTCCCATGAAAGTCTTCACTTATCAGGAAAGTGGGTCAGCGGCAGGACATCCTACTGGAAGTTTAGGTGAGAGAAGAATGGGAGAATGGAGAAATAGAAGGATCCAGAGGGTCCTAGAAACCTACAAGAAGAACATGATGATGGGCTGATCTGGTCCCAGGGTTCCTGCTCCAACTATGGCACCAGCCAAGGATGATACAGGAAGTAAACTTCAAACTCCTACCCAGATCTAGCCGATGGACAGGACATTCTCCACAGTTGAGTGGAGAGTGGGGTCTGACTTTCACATGTACTCTGATGCCTCATATATGACCAAGTCCCCTGAATGGGGAGACGTGGTGGCACTCAGAGGAAGGATAGTAGACTACCAATAAGAGTCTTGATGCCCTGTGAGCATACACAGGGGGAGGAAGTCCTCCCAGTCACAGTCATAGGGGAGGGGAGTAAGGGGAAAATGGGAGGGAGGGAGGAATGGGAAGATACAAGGGATGGGCTAACAATTAAGATGTAATATGAATAAATTGACAAAATATTAAATAAATAAATAAAATAAATAGAAAAAAAGAAAAAAAGATTATTGATAGTATATATTCTATTATCATTTCCCCCTTACCTCCTTGATCCTCCACATCTCTAATCCCATCCAAATCCACAGTCTTTCATTATCTCTGTCCTTAGAAAACAAACAAGCATATAATAATAATAACAATAACAACAACAATAATAATAATAGTAATAAACAAGCACAGATGAATAGGAAACAAAGAGAAGAAAAAGAGTATAAGATAAAGTACAAGAAACACAGAGATCCAGAGACACACAGTTCTCACACAGAAATTCCATAAAACACAAGACCAGAAACCATACTAAATTCACACAAGACATGTAAGGTTAAAAAACATAAAATATTATGAAGCAAAAACCTCCAAAATGCAACTGAGTTAACTGGGTTCATTTTGTGTTGTCCATCTACTACTGGACATGGGACCTACCTTAAAAGTGGTTTGTATACCCAGTATACTCATTTGGAGAAAACTAACTTTATTTGCACGTTGTTATCAGTTGGAAGTAGTTTTGTATTAATGGTGGAGGTTTGTGTCCACTTTTCCTCTCAATACTGGGATGTCATCTGTCCCAGACTACTGCAGGCCCTTTATATCCTGTCAATTTCAGAGTATGTGGGTTCATATGTTCATTGATCCTAAAGTGTTTAGAAGGTCTTGTTTCCATGGTGTCCTCCATCACCTCTGGCTCTTATGGTCTTTCTACTTCCTCTTCCACAGGATCCCCTGGGCCTAAAGGAGAGGGATTTGATGGAGCTGCTCATTTAGGACTTAGTACTCCAAGGTCTCACACTCTTTGTACATTGTCCAATTGTGGCTCTTTGTATTTGTTTCAATATAGTTCAGGGGGAGACTTCTCTGATGATTGCTAAGCAAGATACTGATCGATGAGTAGAACAGAATGCCGTTAAGAGACATGTTGTTGCTTCATTATTTTTAGCAGAAGTAATTTTTGTTTTTCCTTATGGTCCCTGGCCTATCTGGTCTCAGGTTCTTGGCCACAGAAGCTGTGATGGGACTAGGTTCCATCTCATAGAGTGGGCCTTAAATCCAATTATGTAATTGGCTATTTCCACAATTTTTGTGCTCTTGTTGAACCAGCATATTTTTCAGGCAAGTCAGCATTGAAGATCAAAGCATTTGTAGTTAGGTTGGCATTTAATGCCTCCTCCAATAGTGTACAGAGTACCTTCCAATATCATGAACGCTAACCTGTACATGTGAAGCCTCTAGGTAGGCAGCAGCTCAACTTCTCCATGTTCAATGAATTGTGTAGGTATTGCTTTCAGCAATGGGGCCTTACCACTAGTTCTTGGAGGGCTACAAATAGCATTGTTAGTAGCTTAGATTGTTATGGGCCGCCCTCCCTTTGGCCAACAACATGGTTAGATATAACCAACTCCAAGATCTGGAGGCTTCACTTGGTAATGAGAGATACCCAATAAGGGCTCAGTCTCCCCTGGTATTTGGTGGTTCCACTTAAGTCTCCATAAATGTATATGTTTTAAGAATCTTCCACTATGTTAGCTTTCCATATGACCTATAAAAATAGTCTTTAGTTTCATCTGTCTCTTCTTACATTCCTTCATTCACTCTTGCCTCCACTCCCTGTTTGATCCTCTAATTCTAGTCTCCCTTCCTCCTGTTCACCTATAACTATGTATTCTATTGCCCTGTCCTAGGAAGGTCCTTTCCAGACCCTCTAATCCTTTACTCGACATCTAACCTGTAGTTATATAGATTGTGGTATAGCTATTGAATACTTAACATCTAACATATAAGCAAATGTATATTTGGTTTTTTGGGTCTGGGTTACCTTACTCAGGATTTTTTTTTCCTAGCTTCAATAATTTACCAGTGAATTTCAAGAATTCATTTTTAAAACAACTAAGTAATATTCTAATGTGTAAATGCACCCCATTTTCTTTATCCATTTATCTGTCAATGAACATATAGGGTGTTTCCAATTTCTATTATGAGTAGAGCAAGCAACAATGGACATAAGTGGTGTGTCTGCCTCTTTTTGTTCTAGAGCTTTCAAGTGGGCTGTTAAGTTACTAGTGTGGGATCCCTCCAATTTCTTAGCATTACTTTCATTGTGTCTCATAAGTTTGTGTATATTGTGCCTTCATTTTCAATAAACTCTAAGAAGTCTTTTTTTTTTTAAATTTCATCCCTGACCGAGAGGTCAATGAGAAGAGAGTTGTTTCATTTCCATGAGTTTGTGGGATTTGTGTTGTTACTGTTGTCGTAGGTTTCGAGCTTTAATCCATGGTGGTCCGATAAGATGCAAGGGGTTATTTCTATCTTCTTGTATCTATTGAGGTTTGCTTTGTGACCAAGTGCATGCTTAATTTTGGAGAACATTCCATGAATTGCTGAGAAGAAGGTATAAACTTTTGTATTTGGGTGAAATGTTCTATAGGTACCTGTTAGCTTTAGTAATGTTTCTTTTATGAATGTAGGTGCTCTTGAGTTTGGGGCATAGATGTCAATGACTGAGATGTCATCTTGCTGTATTTTTCTTTTGATGATTATGAAATGTCCTTCCCCATCTCTTTTGATTAGTTTTAGTTGAAATCTATTTTATTAGATAGTAGGAGAGCTATATCAACTTGCTTCTTGGATCCCTTTGCTGGTTTCCAGCCCTTTATGTCTATCTTTATTGCTGACGTGGGTTTCTTGTATACAGTAGAATGATAGGTCCTTTTTTCAAATCCATTTTCTTAGCCTATGTCTTTTTATTGGGGTGTTGAGGCCATTGATAGAGATATTAATGAACAGTTCTTATTTGTTCTTTTTTTGTGGTGGTGGTGGTGAGGGAGAGAGAGAGAGAGAGAGAGAGACAGAGACAGAGACAGAGACAGAGACAGAGACAGAGACAGAGACAGAGAGACAGAGACAGAGACAGAGACAGAGACAGACAGAGAGAGACAGAGAGAGAGAGAGAGAGAGAGAGAGAGAGAGAGAGAGAGAGAGAGAGAGAGAGAGAGAGAGAGATTGTTTCCTCTTGATTTTAAGGATGTGGGATTTAGCCTCCTTGGGTTGGAGCTTTCCTTCTAGTATCTTCTGTAGAGCTGGACTTATGTCTAGGTACAATACAAACTTATTTTTGTCCTAGAATATCTTGTGTTCTCAATCTATGATGATTGAAAGTTTTGTTGGATATAGTAGTCTGGGTTGGCACCTGTGGTCTCTCAGTGTATGCATGACATCCATCCAGGCCCTTCTGATTTTCATAGTCTCTATTGAGAAGTCAAGTGTAATTCTTATAAGTTTGCCTTTATATATGACTTGCTCTTTCTCTTGAATCTTTTAATATTCTTTCTTTGTTCTGTATGTTTAGTGTTTTGATTATCATATGACAGGAGGATTTTCTTTTCTGACCCAGTCTATTTTGAGTTTAATAGGCTTCTCATATGTTTATGGGCATTTCTTTCTTTAGGTTGGGGAAGTATTCTTCTATGATTTTCTGGAAATGTTTTCTGGGGCATGTAGCTTCGAGCCTTCTCTTTCTTCTTTTCATATTATTCTTAGGTTTGGTCTTTTATAGTTTCCCAAATTTCTTGGATGTTTTGTGTCAGGAATTTTATTTAGTTTTAACATTCTTTGACTGATGTATTAATAACTTCAACCCTATCTTTTACACTTTAGATTCTCTCTTCCATTTCTTGTATTCTGTTGATGTTGCTTGTATCTGCAGCTACCGTTCTCTTCCCTAGATTTTCCAACTCCAGGACTGCCTCATATTGTGTTTTCTTTGTTGCTTCTAATTTCCTTTTTAGGTCTTAAATAGTTTTATTCATTTCTTTCTTGTATTGGTGGTATTTTCCTGTAATTCTTTATAGAATATGTTCAATTCCTTCAGCTGTTTGAATGTATTTTCCTGTATTTCTTTGAAAGATTTATTTTGCTCCTTGAATGCTTCTATCATTTTTAGCACCTCAGATTTAAAAATCTTCTTCTTGTGCTTTGTGGGTATTAGTATCTCCAGAGCTTTCTGTTGTAGGGCCACTGAATTCTGGTGGTGTCACATGGCTCTGAGTTCTGTTTCAGCCATCTGGCTGTCTCCAGTGTTAGTAGACCTGGAAGTTCATCTAATGGGGTCACTGTCTGTGGCCTATATCAGCTAAGAAGGTAAGGAGCAGGCAAAGAGAGCTCCAAGCCAAAGGTTGTTTGCTAGGGATCCCCAGGGGCCTCTTCAGGATGGTGGACAATGGGTATTTCAGCTTGCATCCAACTCAGCTCTGCTGGGTTCCTTGACTGTGCCCCCATTGGGTCAGGAAGGAAAGGAGCAGGGTGAGAGAGCTCCAAGCTGAAAAGTGATCAGGAACCCCTCAGGCCTCCTTGGTATTGTGGACAATGTGGATTGTGGCTGGTGCCCAACTCACCTCTGCTCATTCACTCTCTGTTACCCAGATAGGCCAGGCCAGCAAGAGATCCAACCTCAAAGCTGCATAGTTCTCCCATAGGCCTCTTTGGGAATGGCATATCTTAATATATATTTTTTTAAATTACTTTGGATATTATAATTACATCATTTCCACCCTTGTTTTCCTCCCCCAAACTCTCTCGCACATCCCACTTCACTCTTGTTCAAATTTATGGCCACTTTTTTCATTATTGTTATGTGCACATATGTATATTATAATTTATGTGATTCTCTGGCCAGAGCCTTGTGTGAAAGCCACTGAAACAATTGTTCTGAAGTGTTTTTTATTCAAGCTACAAAAACTGTTTATGAAAAAGCAGTAAAATGGAAGTTATTTGATCCAATCGTATAAGCAAAGACTAGGGAAGCCATCCACCTAATACAATTGTGTTCGGTTGCTTAGATATGGAAGAGTCTACAGGATGTTACAACACATTCATCTTATGACAAGAAGTCATATGCACAATCTTTGAGGAGTGACACTGACTCAGTGTGCTGAGAAAACAAGGATGACATACAGACAAGAATAAGGCACAATGAAAATATCTGGTGTATTAGAAATAAAAAAGACAGTTGGGAAGATATAGTCTTACTTAATTTTCCATTCATTAAACAAATTGCCATGAGTCTATAAAATATTATGACATATATTTGAAATGTGGTTTCTTACTGGTTTATTTATTCTATTTCCATTCACTTTCATAATGACAAACTTCTCTAGTTTAATGAGATTTCTTCTTTTTTATACTTTCTTCATAAGTTTGCATTATAATTATAGAACCATTAGATGATTTTTTAATATTTCTTCATCTCAAATGGAAACTATATTATAGAAAGTACTATATCAGATGAAAATGTTTAAATAAATACATTATCTAAGACAACTGCTCAAAGCTTCTCCAAATATTCCCTTGG
The DNA here is from genome assembly GCF_964271855.1 of Acomys minous. Classification (NCBI taxonomy): domain Eukaryota; kingdom Metazoa; phylum Chordata; class Mammalia; order Rodentia; family Muridae; genus Acomys; species Acomys minous. The sequence goes on from NC_140483.1 coordinate 147,007,089, forward strand.
TGTGTTTTTCTATATCTGTCTTCCATATTTGAGTCAATTAAGAAAATAATTGTATTTATCAACTTAAAAAACATCTGTCTAGACCTTAAAACATTTTCTTAATTTCTAAATGACTTAAGCCTAACTGCAGAACTATGACTATCTAGTGTTCAACCTCATCAGAGACCTGAGAAGGATTAAATTTATTACTTAAACAGAATGTGCAGGCAAGCAGCTTCCAAAACTAAGAGATTACAAGCACATTTTATTGCCCGATCAGTCACCTATTCTCTCTAATGTTGGAGCATCCTCTTCAGCCTTCTGGCCGAGTATATCTGGCAGACATAATTGTGAAGGAGGCTATATGAAGGACTTGCTTACCTTGTCATGGCAAATAGAGAATGATTTATGTACAAAATTTTAGACACACCTAGATAAGATAAATAGTATTTTCTTCAAGGTTTCCAAATTGAAAGTGAGCTAATTATTTTGAATATAACTTTTATATATGGCTTTCCTGGTTGTTTCATAACTATTCTTACTGTATATAGTTTATTATAAATAAAGTCCATACGCATTTGGAAAAAAAGAAAACAGTTGTCCAGAAAATAAATACTCTACCATATATATTGTATTAATTACTGTTTCAAAGACAAATAACCAATAAGATATATGTTAGGGTATATCTGCTAGGATATTTGCTTTAAGGTACTGGCCTATTCAATTATACAAAGAAATATTGGTACTTATTCATCAGCTCTGTATGGTGGAAACTCAAACAAGATTTTATTGTTACAGTCTCCAATCAAATTTGGTTTCTTGATTGCTCTTAAAACTTATTGAATAAGACCCATTCACATTGTTAAGTATAACATTTTTCACTTAACACCAAGTAAATATACACTCTAAGTATGTAAAAAAAAAAAAAAATCTCAGCATCATTGCAGAATCCACGAGTTGGCCAAACATTGGACACTATGGATTATCCCAAAAGACTAATTTTTATCATTATTTACTCTCTCTCTCTCTCTCTCTCTCTCTCTCTCTCTCTCTCTCTCTCTCTCTGTGTGTGTGTGTGTGTGTGTGTGTGTGTGTGTGTGTGTGATGTGTGGCACGTGCACATGCACACACATATGTATGCAGGTGCCACATCATGCATGTGAAAGGCACAGCTCAATTTGTATGAATATTTTTTTTCTTTCTGCCATGTGGGTCCCAGTGGTTAAATTCAGGTTATCATTTTTGGAAGCAATTGCCGTTGCCTACTGAGTCAGCTTACCTAACCCCTGTCTTGAGAAATTTAGCCATGACACTTAGATGTGGTCTTTAGAGTTAAATTCACATAAGCCACTTCGAGTATTATGTATAACTTTAACTTAGGTTATGATCTGTGATCTTGGAGATGGAGAATTATTTATTCTTCATCTTATATATATTTTTATTGAACTACTATAGCTGTTTTATCATCTTCACTTTTGAATTCAAATTGTTATATCAACCTCCCTCTGGAATATTACAAGCTTCATGGTTGAAGGAAAAAATGATGGTAACTATAAAGTGATCTTTAAGGTGTTTGTGTTCTATATCACTTGAATTTATAATGATTTCTCTATACATGATTTTGTTGCAGGGCTAGAGGAAGAATGTGGCATTTTTTTAATGTGGCATTTTAAATGTATAAATATGCCCCATAGGCTTATACACTTGAAAATGTGGTCCTAAGTTGGTGGTTTGAATTGGAAAGGTTTTGGAACCATGGGGAGGTTCAGCCTTGTGGGAGGAAGTACATCACTGGGTGCTAGCTTTGATGGTTTATAGCCTCACTTCACTTCCCTCTCTCTTTGTTTCCTCATTGTGATTGAGACATAATAGCTCATCTTCCTGCTGCTGCTGCCATACCTTCTCCTCTGTTATGGAAATCTAATCCTCTGGTACTATAAGCCAATTAAATTGTGCATGAAGTTATTTTGTGTCGTGGTGTTTATCACAGCAACAGAGAAGTAACTAGTACAGAACCTGAATAGTGTATCCTGAATGCATAAGTTTATCGTGTAGTATAAATTCTGATTGCTTGTCTAAATGTTGTGTAAACTCTGCTCCTCCATTGTCCCCCTGATATGTCAATAAAGCAGCCAATCAATGAGCAGGGGAGAGAATAAGGCTGGACTTCCTGCCAGCCAGGGGAGGAGGAGTTAGGAGAAGTAGGGGATGAAGCCAGAGGATTCAGCCATGGGTAGTGGGCCAAGGAAATTCAGATGAATGAGCAGGAGTTGATGAAAACTACGAAGTGGACGTGAGAAACTGTAAAATTCCAGCCTTGCTTGCCCAGTGGCCTGAGAACCTAAACTTCTGACCCCAGAGGCTTCTCCCAGTTCTCGGAACTGCTAACCTCAAGAGTTCCACCCTAATTCCCAGAATAGTTAACATGCAAATTTGCAGATATCAGATGTCCTCACAAGAGGTTCCCCCAGGCCAGATATCCTAATGTCCATATAGATTCCAGTGATAAGCAACCCCACCTGCTTTGTGGTTTTTGCCTTTAAAATTAGCTTGTAACAGCTGCTCGGGATCCTTCACCTCTCGTGTGCTAAGGGACCCTGACACATCAACAATTGGGACCTCTGGTGTGTCAGTAATAAATTTTACCTATACCTCTCAGCTGGTGTGACTTGAGTGGTCTCTCACGGTGACCTCCTTCCCGAATTGGACTCCCAGGGTCCAACATTTTGGGCCAGGGTCCAACAGAAGGATCACTGGGATGTTCACTGGGAGTAAGACAAACATAGAGGGCTAAGAATAGGGGGCTCAAGACTGTGTTGTGAAACCATGTAAGATAAAAGAGTCTCAATTATTTGTGTGATAGCTGGGTTAAATAATAAGCTAAGAGAAACAAACAGTATTTTATAAAAATAACTCCCAACAGTATCTCAAAGATAAAGAAACTTAAATAACCACATCATTACCAGGTCAGAAATGCTTACCGTTACTGTAAAAAGATGAAAGTAAAAAAATCTGAACAAGAAAAATTCTGGTCATACAGACAATTCTTACTATGCACCCAAATGATTCTAAGTATTAGTATAGTTTGAACTTTCTACATTACTGTAAATCTATACAGCTTCTTTTTAACTCAAATATTAACAGTATACACAAACACTTACAGAAAGTTGTGTAACCTCAATGTATTTTTATTACTTTAAATGATATAAACATACTTGTTTTTATGTGCTGACTAATGAACTTCAAGCGTAAACATAAGGAAATGTACATTATTGAAAGTTGTCAAAATGTCTTCAATTCTAAAAAATAATGGTTATTGTGGGAACCAGGCCCGACTGGGCTGCCTGCCTGTCTTGCTGTTTCATGTCCTGTTTCTAGCAGCTTCCATGTCTGTGTTTATCTTGGTTAGCTAGTCATGTTTACTGCTCTGAGAACGCGCCCCTCCCTTCCTTGAGACTTGTCCCTCTGTGTGCAATCACCTCTTGAGGGATTTCACCTAGGAGGAGGATTCCTGTTTTGCTGCCTTTAAGAAGGCTCTTTGGAACTCTGGAAAGAATAATAAACTGCTGCTGCGGCTGCCGCTGCAGCTGCTACTCTCTTAGCAGGAAGGACCCTCTGTGTTATTGTGTGTGTGTGTATGTGTGTGTGTGTGTGTGTGTGTGTGTGTGTGTGTGTGTATGTGTGTGTGTGTGTGCATGTGTGTGCGTGTGTGTGCATGAGTTAAATCCGCAGCCCCTCGCCCTCGACTCGGTACTGCGGTGGCACAGGCGCAACAGATTATTAGTATGTATAATAAAGACAAGCACATTTTATAATATAACTTCACATGAAACTTGGTATTTCACATGTAAGAAAGTAACATGATGTTTTATAAGTAAGACTCTGTACCCCAAATGTAACTCTGTAAATACAAGAGTGGGAGAATGTAGTAAATATGACATTTGAAAAAGTTCAAATAATACTTTTGTATGAGTTTTACTATAGAGACAGAGTTGACAGTACTGAAAATGATCGATACAGAGGCTGATTCTCAAACATAAAATGTGTATTGACAGGAATATCTATTTTAATTCTTATGCAACAATAGAAAGTCCATGAATAACTTAAGGAAAACAATATAAATGAATTAAGTATTATATATCAGTTTATAGGTGCTAATTTTTAGAAAGGTAGATTTTAAAATATGGTGGTGCCGGAAAATTAGCTAAAGAGGTAAGAGAACTTGCTGCTCCTGCAGAGGACCCAGCATCTGTTTCCGGCACACACATGAAGGCTCATAACCATAAGAAGTATAGTTCCAGGGCATCTGATGCTCTCTTTAGACCTCCTTGGGTACCAGACATACCGATGGTGCACACACATGCTCCTTTTACCCTAATTGGAATTGTTAGCTTGTTTCTAGCATTTATCTAAATAGATGGGAAGAAGTCTGTAAGACCTCATTCAAAGGACTATTGCTTTCCACTCCATGAGCCAATCTCAACCCTCAGTCCGTAGATGCTTCCAGTCCTACACATCTTGTAAGCATTTAGATCCACAGATCTTCCCTGACCTTTTCCTGCTCCCTGGGACTCCCTGTGTGCTGAGTCTATATTTACTCCTTTGTATACTCTATTTCAGTTACTTGATGGTTTATTTTCATGATTTCAAATATATATCTGTGTGAGCATGTGTGTGTGTGTGTACACGTGTGTGTGTGTGTGTGTGTGTGTGTGTGTGTGTGTGTTAGATTTAAGTGAGAACTAATTATCATTTGTTAAAAGACAGGGCACATCCGGGTTCAGTCATCTTGACTGAAATGTGTCAGGATTCTACTGCATAAAGACATTGTTAGCAAATAAAAGACTTGCTGAATGTATGTTTATTCTCACTATATGGAGACTCTGAGTGGTTTGAATCTGCTGTCTCTGCCCCCAGGTAAAGACTTTAGTCTCAATTGTAACTTCTAAGATAATTTTTAGCTCATTTTATTTGGAAATCTTATTCTTGTTTTTTAGATAGTGTGGGGTTTTGTGCATATGTGCCTTGTATAGGTCTTCTTAGCTGAAAAAAAAAACCTCAAATGCTGCTTAAAGATTCAAGGGTGTTACAAAAAAAGCCTAAATTTACATTTTAACACATCTCACACATTTCCTCCAATAAAGTGTAGTGCAGAATATACAGTGGAAGAGAGTGGGAATGAAATATTCAAGCTTTCTATTCCTGCAAAGAAATATAGCTATCTAAGATGAGTGAAATACAATATTATGTGCTATGGGCAATCCACTTCAATGTTTTTCCTAGTATTTTTTGATATATGAAAAGTGTTTGAATTTTCTCAACATATTCATTGTCAAAATTTTTGTTGGATCAATGAAGTAATAATCAGATGCACAAAATATTTTGTGATCAGATATCACTGTAGTATACAAAGAGAGCTCGTACGAATAGGAATTGTTGTGCAAAATGTAAAGAATCATATTAAATTTTCAATAAAGAAGGTATGTGAATCTATGAAAATTGTTTTTAAAATCAGTATGCTCTATGTATTAAGGTGTGTCTAAACAATACATTTGGATTATTAGGTGAAAAATTTTGCACTTGAGAAATACTGGATGTTTTCAAAAGTGCTCAGTAGCAACCATTCATGGTTCTAGAGCTAAACATTAGAATAGTGCATTCCCTGTGTTTCCCTGTGGGGTCATCATACTTAAAAATATTCATGTAAGCCTTTGGATATGAATTCTTTTGACTACTTTTCCATTTGCAAATAAATAAATAAATAAATAAATAAATGTAAGCCTAGAAATGATATTCAAATCTCTTCTGGAAAACACTAACTAATCATGGTGGGTGCTTGGAAATAATTCCTTACCTGAATCAACCAGAAATAATATTAAAAGACAAACTTTGTCCCCCTCAAGAGCCTCTGATTTCTCTGTGTTTCTAAGCCCATTTTATATAATTTTTCTGATCACTTCTTTTATTAAAAATTACAAGTAAGCTTAGTTACTTAGAGCTTAAGATGTTTTTAGGTTTAGATAGATGTTTTAAGATGATGAAGATGAGATATGACAGATATTGATTGACATCAGAATTTTAGATGCACCAATATAGGAAAGATGTTTTCTTCAAGGCACCAAATACAAATAGCCAAAACATTAGGAATGCAACATTTATATAATTCCTGGTTGTGGCATGTTTATTCTTGCTATAGGTAGCTTATTGTATATATGTATAGTGATATAAATGTATATGTAAAAAATTTAAAAATTAAAAATTATTTCTATAACACCAAGGGAACCAAGATATCCATCAGCAGATCTTCCAGTTAACATGCTTACAACTTAACCATGTACAAACTTCAGCACATTCTCTTTCCACACTTATAAGTATTAAAGTGAATAGTTAGTATGTCTTTACTAACATTTTGCAGTACATTGTCTTCCCATGTTATCTGGTGGATAAACCTTAACATCAATAACTGCAATTAGACAGGCACAACAAAGGTTTAGAATATGAGCCATTTCATAGAGTCTTTGGAAAATAAAACTGTTACATAAAATCATTCATCACAGGAACTCTGCTGTCCCAGGAAAACATAAGACTCTTTCCCTCTTAACAGGGTTTATTAGAAAGTACCAAAAGTGATTTTTTTTCCTAAGAGTTAAACAAAATACATTTGAAAACACAAAGTTCAAAATATATTGTTGAGAAACTTAATAGCCAAAACAGTAATATGCTAAGTTTTAGTTCCTTGAGAAAAAATTTCAACACATTTTTCCTCAAGGTTTTTAGTTGGAAAAAAAAGTCCTGATTGTCAATCAAAGAAAATGACTGAAGAAACCAGGCTAAATGAGATGAGCCAGTATTTCTCTTGCTACTTTTTTATGTCACTGAAATTGCCAAAGATAAACAGAAGCCTCTGTGCTGGCTCAGGTTCATGCAGTATCTACATGATGCTGTCAAGCACTTCAGAGATGATTTTTTTAGGATAATGTTAGTTTCTGCCAAACCTAACCTGCCATTAATCTCCAGGCATATTGAGATTTGTGAGTGTGAGTCCCCATGTTCAGGATGGCTCCTTTGCAAATCAATGGATATAACTGTAACCTATAACACTAATACGCAAAACAGTTACTTGTAAATAAATTAGAAGGCCTGTAAAGACAGAAGCTTGCTTAAATTAGATATAGAAATAACACCCTACCACTCAGGGTTTAGGGGTGGAAAATCTCCTGTCTGAGATGTATCTCGTTTGTTGTGTCAATGGGGAGAGGAGTCATGCAATGTATCAAACATAAGACTCAGAAGTTTCAAAAAAAAAAAAGGAATCAGAAGTTTCCATGTTAAGGTCAATTGTTGATAAAGCAAAACTACATACTTGAATTGAAGATAATATCTAAATGAGTACATGCTGTCCATCTATGTGTTCTGTGTAACCCATTTCATGCTGTTTTCTCTCCAAGACTATAGGTGCCACCTATCTGTGAAATAATAGCTCTAAAGCAAGAAAAATGAACAACTGTTGCTTATTGAGTTTTTTGTTTCAATCTTAAAGTCTTAAAAACCATTTTAATTAAAAATAATTACATCACTGTCCTCTGTCTCTCCTTACACTCCTTCCCAAGACCTTTCCTCCACTGCTTTCCACACTCCCTACTCTCAAACTAATAGCTTCTATTTTTATTATTATGATTGGTACGTGTGTGTCCTATATCCTGAGTTTTAAAAATCAAATCAGATAGAAAATCAAGATGATTCACTAGAAACAAATCATGAACAGTTTCAGATTTATAAATAATGATTCAGTTAGATGAACAAAAACTCTGGTGCCTCACCTTTGACCATGTCCCCTGGAGGGGGAGACCTGGTGGCACTCAGAGGAAGGACAGCAGGTTACCAAGAAGAGACTTGATACCCTATGAACATATACAGGGGGAGGTAATCCCCCTCAGGAACAGTCATAGGGAAGGGGAATAAGGGGAAAATGGAAAGGAGGGAAGAATGGGAGGATACAAGGGATGGGATAACCATTGAGATATAACAAGAATAAATTAATAAAGGAGAAAAAAAGTTAAAAAAACTTTCCGTAATATAATTCACAAAAAATAATCAGCTTCTAAAGTACAAAAATAATGATAGTATAAGAAATTTATCTTTATGACAATAGAGGCTTAATACTGTCATTTTCCATAAAAGCTCAAAAGCAAACACCCATACAGTTGATGAAATTAAACAGCTATGAGATACTAAGCCGCTAAGGTAAGGACCTCTTGCTAAAGAAGCAGAGAGTGGACTAACAACTACAGAAAGATTGATCTGGAAAGTAGCTGAGAGAGTCTCACTTTAACTGGCTTGTTTTGGATGGTACACAGGACAAACATGTGAAAAACAGTAATGATACAGTGCCCCCAAATAGAGTGATGTTTCCACAAGTCTGTGATTTTGAAATTCAAAGTCAGTTGGTGTATTTTAAACATGTTAATATGGCTTTTTCCAAGGTCAAAAAAAAAAAAAAAGGATAGATGTTTATTGGAAATGTGCTATGTAGAAAAAGCACAAGGAAAGCAATCTAATATTATTAATAAGCCAAATTTGATTTAAATGGCAGCCCCGGATAGTAGCTGCTTCCAAATCAAATTAATAAAAACACTCTGGTTCAATAACTCTACATAGAGATGCAAAATTAAATTTCACCTTCCCCACACTTATGCAAAACACAAATTGTGAGAATTTGCCTGTATTGAAATTTAATTATTTATTCCAATAAATATATGTGGTTTGAAAAATGAGGCTTTAGGCAACATCAGATTTCTTCCCATGCAAATAGCAAGTGCTCTTGGGGGGAATGCACAGCTTGATTATTGTTTCTTTGTAATAAAAAGAAAATCTCAAAGAATAACTTCAAATTTTTTAGTCGAAGATAACACATCAAGCACAAAGAATTCTGTAGATATTATAGTTCATATTGTAGGTTTAACAAATTCATGCTGCCAGTGAGCAAAATTATCTTATAAAACTTTTATTAAAATGGATTTTTTCACATATTAAAGGAGTGATTAGAATTCTTTCTAAGGAACATTGTGAAGCTCAGATCTTATACATTATTACCTTTTTGTGTCTTTAGTTTTTTATACCAAATAGAAAATAAAACTGAAAATTTTCCCATTATATTAAACATTAAATAGCCCATGATTTGATAACATAACTTCTGATTAGATGGAACTAATTTGCATAAACTTTAATACTACAGTCTCATTAATGTTTAGAAAAGATAGGGTAGATTTTACACAATAATGATAAGTCAGTTTTAAACCCTGCATCAGCTGTTAATTCAAATGCTCTCAAAATATAAACAGGTAAATAAATGATAAACACTGCAGAGAAAAAACAACCAGGCTTCGTGTTTGCAGCTGCCCTGCTGTGGTAACATAACACTGTTTCCTTCCAGTCACCAAGAAACGCTGCTTCTTATAATTCTTTCTCCCCTTCTTCCTCAGTGACTCCTGAACCTTGGGATGCTGTAAGTGTGCCACTTGGAGTTAAGCACTGCACAGTCTCTTATTCTCTGCATGTTCTCCAGTTATGAATTATGTTAATTACCATTGACTGCAAGAAGTTTCAAATGAGGTTTGGGAAATGGGCTAATCTAATGGCACAGCATTGCATCACTAGGAGTTTGTTTAAAGCTGTGTTCATTTACCAAAATAATAACAGTAGGCTCTCCTCTAGTGTCTCTGACCTATGTAGTAAGGTCTGGCTTCCATCTTGTGGAACAGGTCTGAAAGTAACCAGAACCTTTTTGAGTGGCACAAGCTGGATTGGTAAGCTTTACAAATCCTAAAAGACAAGAAATTGGGTGAGTAGAGAGGGGATGGTAGATCTAGGAAGAGTTGAGGGTGGTATGACCAAAATACATTGTCTGAAATTATCAAATAATAAATAAATTTATTAATTGAAAAATGTGACACACACAAATAAAACAAGTGAGGTAATATGATAGATTAATGGCAGAAGTCAGGAAGAACTATAGGATAAAGAGTATTTTTAGATTATTATTTCAAATATACTAATCCTGAAATTGTGTGCACAGTCTGGATCAGAGGCAACTCTGCTTGTGAGAGGGACAAGACAGACAACACTATGGGCATGCTCAGGGATCAGGCCATCAGCCCTCATAACAACTATTTTGAACCAATGTTATTTCTTTCAGACTTGGATGGAAACATATCCTGTCAGAAAAAGAAAATAAAAGTGAGGGGCCATTAAAACTTGTGGTAAGGAACTCTCACCTAGCTACATAAACTCTGACCATGAGTAGAAAGAAGAGGCATTTATCAGAGCTACATATGGATATGGGGGGGGGGTCAAAGATCAAGAGTTGCATGATCTCCTCCCACCTAAATATGTTGCCTTGGAAATACAGATCACAATGAAACAAGCTTCACACAGACTGACAAGAAACAAAGCAGAAATCCCAGGTGCTTATAAGTCATCAGTTGCATCAGAAGCAAGGATCCTGTTCTTCCAAACACTTGGAACTGTCTGAGGTGCTGGACTTAAGTGATGGTTCCTTTTCAGACAATAACATACAGAATGTGTAATTTTGAAATAGAAATTATAGGGGAAAAAAGGTTTCACTTAAATCGGTACTCCTCTTACTTAAGGCTATTTATAGACACTCTAGAGGCATTACTCAAGTTTGCCGGTAACTACAGCACCACAGGTCATTATCTATATGGGAAAGAATGCAATAACTTAACATATACATTATAAAAGTGACTGTAATTTTTCTCATGACCAATCGAAATCCAAAAAAATTACTTCACATCAATTTTCTCCTAATAAGTCAAGAACAAAGAGATTATCTGTTCACTGCATATCTCACAGACACTGTGTTGGTTTGTATAATAATCTTTGAAGCCCCCAAATATACAAAATTCATATAAAACTGTAGATGCAATTACTATAAACTTATCTGAGAATACATAGTCTAAAAGAAAAGTAAATTATGCCAGGATGCTTTTATTTTCACTATTGTTAATTAATTGTATATAATTACATTGTGATGACTGTCTTCAAGAAAAAGTAAAATCAATTCATACAAACAAATTCAAGTTTTTGATCAATAATTTTAATGCAGATAATGAATCAAGCTGATGCCATCCTCCATTTCAGTTATATGCTAAAAGAGGTATGGTAAAGGTTGATAAATAAAAGATTTATTTTATATACACAATGATAAAACTGTATTAATTTTTAAAAAATGAAATTGACTTTGTAAATAAATTCTATATAAACATTTATATGTCCAATAAAATATATTCATATAGTCACATAAATAATGTTTGTATCTAAAATTGCAGTAAAAGATTATAGGGAAAACTTAAAGCTATTTCTATGGCAATACACTGTTTTCTGTGTTGTCATATTCCACACAAAGAGACAAAATATAAAAGTATTCATTTTTAAGAAATAAGCATAAAATATTGCACCCAAATGATCTATAAAGAAGCAATTAGAAAATACCAGCATTGATCTCATTCATATGCCAATCCATTGTTCATGATTTGTTTGACAACTAAGAGGTGATAAGAATTTAATAGCTGGGACTGGGCTGACAGAAATTAACCCATGGAGGTATGCTTTATAGACAAAACTTACTCCATGTTTTATTCTACAGCCTTACCCCAGGTTGATGCTCAACCATGTTCTTGTCACAATGATGTTCTGACTCAACAAAAGCACACAGGCATGGAGCCCCGTGGTCATACTGAAGCTCCTGAAATTCTAAGATAAACTCCACTATGTTTTATGGGAAGTATTGTCACAGCAAATCAGAACTGACTATTTGTCAATAAAAGACAGGTTAATGTAAATAAAGTACTTCATACTGTTCTCTGCTTCCAAATTTTATCTAACTTTGTAAAGTGTAAACTGAATATCAGAAGGAAGTTCAGTAAGAATTTCTCAGCTATTTCATTATTTTTCAATAGAAGTCCAAAAGCATTTCATGACTAAAATTATTTCTTTATTTAATTTTGCAAAAAAATTGAAACCAATATTTTATAGTATTTTCCAGATTCTGATAAAACTGAGGAACTCTGGAATAAATATATACGGAATGGTGAATTATGAGTGATAAGAGAGTATACTTGCAAATCCAGGCCACTACAACAGATAAAACCATTTGTCATATATATAAGTATAAAAGTTTATATGTGTGTGTATGTGTATACATATATGTGTATATATATGTATAAAACCATTTGTCATATTCAAAGAAGAAATCCACATGGTAAAGTCAAACTGAATGAATTAGTGACCAATAAACAAGCATTACAGAAGACACCTGAAAGACTTCTTCAGACTTAAAAGACGAACAAGCCATGATAACACAAAGAACAGTAAGCTATGCTAGAGGAGTATTGAAGTATTGGGAATAGGACAAGTAATAGGAATTAATATACTCATTTCCATTATAACTGAATATTAATGAACTAAAATTTGCAGTCAAAAGATAGAGACTAGCAGATGGGATTTAAAATGTGATCCATCTGCACATTGCCTCAAATAATGAGCCTTAACATTAAAAATGACTGCGGTCTTAGAGTGGAAGGACGAAAGAGCATTACAAGGAAATGGAACTAGAAAATTCTAATATGTGACCAAATAGACTAACCCTAACACTAGAAAGAAGAGAGGTGCTGAGCAGATGAATTAGTCAGTAAAGATTGTTGGTCCTAGATAGATAGATGGGTGTGGTGGCACATATCTGTATCCCCAGGGCACAAGGGCTGATAAACAGATTCAGGGATGAAAGACATATAAGCAGAATCCTCAAGCCTACTGGCCAGCCAACATAACCAAATCAATGAATTCCAGATTCAGTGAGAGACCTTGTCTCAAAAATAAGATAGAAAGTTATTGAGGAAAATATCCTCTCCCCATCGTGAACATGCGAACCTGTACACAACACCCAAAAAACTTGTACACCTGCTCAGATACATGCATGCGCACTGAATAAACAAGATAAAGACAAATTAACTGAAGAAGTAAGAAATAGAGGCTGGGATGATGGGTCAGTGAGTACGAATGCTTTTGACACAAGGATGGAGACAATCATCAGAACCCAGGTATTGCTAAGAAGCTAGCTAGCTGGGTTATGTGTCGGAGTAACATTTTTGTGCACTGTGGGAAAGTTGTCTCTGTATATTCAATTGTTGGTTGCTGCACTGGCAGAGAGCGGAGTAATGGCCAGATTTTGGAATTGGTGTTGTTATGGTTCTTCATTGGCATCAGGCATCATATTTTTTAAGCATACACCTTCCTCACTCACTGATTGGCTTATTCAAAAGCTGATGGACAATATATAGGCAGAGAAGAGAATGCAGGACTTCAGGTGTGAGAGAGGGTATCTGAGAGAATGGGGTGAGCAGATTCACAGGAGGGACACCAAGGGGAACGGACATGAACGTTACAAGGAGGTATCTGGCCACATGGCAGGTCATGGCAAGAAAGCTGGGATAAGTGTGGAGATGCTGATAGTCTGCCCAGCTAAGGCCTAAGCTTTTATAACTATTAATAAGTCTCTGTGTCTTTATTTAACATCTTGCTGGTCCAAAGAAAGTCCTGCTATAGTTGTGCTCATCAGTGTAACCTGCTCTGAGGAGGAGATAACAGTATCATTAGGATTTGCTTGCTACCATCCTGAGTATCTCCAGGTTCACTGAGTGACACCATCTCAAGTGAATAATAGGGAAAGTAACAGAAAAGGACTTCTGATATCCTCCATGGCCTCAAATCACATACTTACACTCCCCTGTGTACATACATTACACATTCATACATAAAAAAGCAGCCTAAAAAATAAAAATAATATTAAAATGGTGGATCGAGAAGTAAATGCACCATTGTCAAGCCTGAGATCAACATGCTTGAAGGACAGAACCAAATCCTGCAAGGTGCTCTTGGACCTCCACCCTTGCTTCATATCACACACACACACACACACACACACACACACACACACACACACACGTGCGCGCGAGCGCACACGGACACTGACTCACACATACACATGCACACGTGCATGAACATGTGCACATTCATACTAAAAAAACAAGTGGAAAATATATTTAAATTATAACAAAGAAGGTCATTTTATACTGATAACAAAGACAATATTTCAATATTTACAATCCTAAATGATATACACGAGACACTGGTGCAACCAATTTTATAAAACAATCACTACCAGATGTAAAATCTCAGATAAAGCACAACATAATAATAGCAAGTGATTTTTAATACTCCACTCATATCAATAGATGTATGTTATCTGAGATAACTTGATCTCTTATCACAGATCAATTGAACTGAGTACTTACCTACAGAGTGTACATGTATATACATAGATGCCTAATAAATATAAATACAGTTACATAAGTACCCAATGCAAGCACTGAAGAATATTCATTACTCTCAGCAGCTTAGGGAACTTTCTTTGCATTAGAGAAAAATCATATATTAAGACACAAAAGAAATCTCAAAAAATACAAGAAAATTGAAATTAATTCTTGTACACTATCTAATTTTAAGGGCCTGAAATTAGAAACCAACAGAAAATCTACATTGCTGGATACATACAAACACAAGAAGAAGGAGCAACACACTAACGATGAATGAGCCAAAGAAGATATAAAGTGGGAAGATTTAAAAATTGCTGCACTTAAATAAAAAATGAGAAATGGCATACCAATAAAAATGGGATAAAATGAAAGCAATGCTTACATGGAATGAAGGCAGTACCACCATTTACGTTCATACCTACAAATGTCTACTTTATAAAACTGTACAGCAATCAAATAGATTTATAATATACCTTAGAGTCTTTAGTAGTAACAAATAGAAAGATTAATAAATAACAGGACATAAATTAATGAAATTAAAATGAAAAATGTCAATGAAACAGTTAGTTGTTTAAAAAATAAACAAGAATGTCAAATTCATCCAAGCCTTAAAAAAAGAAGAAAGAAAAATAGAAAAAGAAAGAAAAGAAAAATATCAAAATTAACAAAATTAGAGATGAAAGAACATATTACAACAAATAATGAAATTGACAAATAGGATATATTTCAATTTATTACACTAAACATTGCACTGAATTTAAAAATCAAAACAAAAGAATTAATTTCTGCCTTTATATGACCCACTACAATTGTCTCTGATAAGATAAACAAATTAAGTTCTAACAGGCAACAAGACTGGAGTGGTAATAAAAAATAACAGAAGAATTGAAAATAATCAGGGCCCAGAGCAAGTCACTGCTGAATTCTAACAGACCTTTATAGAAGAATCGATAACAATCCTTCCCAAGTTATCTCATGAAACAAAATTTGAAAGAATGCTACCAGAATTTTGTGTGAATCTATTATTACGCTTGTATTAAATTCAGATAGACAAAACAAAACAAATTGTAGACCTATTTCCTAATGAAAATAGATACCAAAATACACAATAAGGTATCATAAAAGGGTTTACGAGCACATTAAAATACTATTTACTGTGATGAAGTTGGCTTTATTGCCAAGAGGCTGAGATGATTCAATACACACAAATCAGCTAATATAACACATCGCAAAAATGAACTCAGAGACGGAAACTATATGATCATCCCAGCAGATGAAGAAAAGACTTTCGACAAAGTTCACAGCCTTTCATGACAAAAACTTCGAAGAAACTGAGATAAAAGGGAAAAATCTGAACATAATAAAGGGTATATAAGACAATCCTATCACCACCATTGTAGTAAAACCAGAAATAATACAAGGATGTCCACCTCCCTCCATTCTTACTCAATATAGTGCCTGAAATACTGCTTAGAACAATAAAACAAAAGAAGAAAATAAAATGAGTACAAGGAGAAAAGGAAAAGGCTGAAGCATTCTTATTTGTAGGTGAAATGTTTCTGTCCATAAGGCACTTTAGAGATTCCACCGGAAAACTCTGAGTGCTGAAAAATCCACTTCCAAAAAGTGGCAGGTTTCAAAATTAAAATCAATAGCCTCTGTTTATACCAATAACAGACATAGTGAGAAATAATCCAAGATGAAAATCTTATTTATAATAACCTCCGAAGCATAAACAACAATGAAAAAAACTTAACCTATGAAGTAAAAGACTTCTAATATAAACTTTAAAGCACTAAATAAAGAAATCAGTGCTGTAAGAAGTTGAAAAAAACTTTCCATCTTCATAAGTTAGAAAATCTAATATTGTAAAATTTCCCTGGTTTCTACTGATTGACCCTGTGAAATCTCCATAAAAATTTAAATTTCATTCTTTTATTACTATAGAAGAAGTAATATTAAAATGCATAAGGGTGCACAAAGGAAAACAGAGATCCAAGGCAATTCTGAGCAAAAAGAATAATTCTCTACATATAAACATACCTGATGTTAGGTTATCCTACAGAGATTCCATAACAAAACACCATGGCTATGGCAACAAAACAGTCATGAAGATTAATGGAACAGATTAGAAGTCACAAATACAAAGTGGCATAGCTACTGATGTCTGGTACCAGAAAATGATAGTGTCGTCAATAACTAATGTTGGAAAACACATGTAAACTTATCACACTGGAAATCTAGATCTGTATCTTTCAAGTTGTATGAAAATCATCCTGAAATGCATCAAACATCGTAAATACTGTAGCTGGTAAAGAAAAAGTAAGGGGGGGGGGGGACATTCTAAGGAATTAGGATGGGCAAGTGCTTTCCAGAAAGAACTTCAGCCACTTTAGAAATAATGCTAAAAATTACAAAACTGCTCCACAAAAACAGGAAACAACAAAGTGAAAAGAAATCTCATAGAATGGAATAAAACCTTTGCTAGCTATACATTTAACAGAGAATTAATATTTAGAGATTATGGGAAACTCAAAAAATAAAAATAAAAAAGTGAAACCCAAACAGCTCCATACAAATAGATAAATGGAATGAGCACAAGATTCTCTGAATATCACATAAAAAAAAAAAACCCAAAAACTCTCAATTTTACAAACACTCAGAGTAATGCAAATTAAGAAAATATACAGTAAAGCAAATCCGAAATTTCCTGTCAACCCAATCAGAATTAACTAATATCAAGAAAATTACTGACAAATGCTGTCAAGGATATGGGGAACGTGGAACCCTTATTCACTATTGGTAGGATGGCAAACTGGTGCAGTCACTCTAGAATTAGTATGGAGAATACTCAAAAAGCTAAACACGAACGGTCTGTGTGATTGAGCTATCCCACTCTGTCATTCATCCAAAGGATTCAACACTCTACTCCTCAGACACTTGATCAGCCATGTTTACTGCTGCCTTCTTTGTAATAGGGAAGATAGGGAAACAAGTTATATATCTACATACAGACTATAGAGTACTATTCTGTTGTAAAGAAAAATGAAATTGGCCTGGCATGGTGGCACACGCCTTTAATCTCACACGCCTCAGGAGGCAGATGCAGGCAGATCACTGTGAGTTTGAGGCCAGCCTGGTCTACAAAGCAAGTACAGGACAACCAAGGCTAACACAGACAGACCCTGTCTCAAAAAAACAAAAACAAAAAACAAAAAAAGAAAAATAAAAATGAAAGCATGAACTTTGCAGGTAAATGTATGAAAATAGAAAATATTATATATAATAAGGTAACCCAGACCCAGAAAGGCAGTGTATGTTCTTTCTCACCTATGGTTCTGAGTTCCAAATCTGAAAATATGAGTACATCATCTGGAATAACAGTTGAAAACTAAAAAAGTTTTAAAAAAAGAGAAAGAAAGAAAGAAAGAAAAAAAGAAAGAAAGAAAGAAACATTGGCAGGGATGACGGCATAAGGAACACTAACATGAAATAGGATTCAAGTGATATAAAGGGGGAAGGAGGGGAACTTTAATTGGGGATGATGAAGGAAGGCTAATACCGAAGAGAAAGAGGAATGTGCTGTACAAGCTACCAAAGGAGAGAAGCAACCTCATCAGCAGGGATATCAGGCCTCTTACAGGAAACCTGGCCAACTACCTGAGGCTAGTAAGTTCATGAATCTTAGAAGAGAACCCAGTACCACCACCACTTTATTAGACCAAGATGTTTCATAATTGTATTGTGAGTACCTACCATTATACCCACAGATAAAGGTAGTCCTCATCAAAGGAACTGCTCTTTGCAGCAAATAAAGAGCATTACAGAAAGCCACAACTGGCCAAAATGCAAAGAAAAACTAATTGTGCGTGCCTAGGCCCAATGAATACATCTATAATATAACTACTGTACCTAAGGCTCAAGGAATATTGAAGACGATTGGGTGGAAAGAATGCTAGAGCCAGCGGATCATGGAATATTCTGTGAGACTGTATTTCTTAGGGAAGCTATACGCATGATAAGTCAACAAGATGGCTGTCTGAATAAAACCACAAGAATAAACACACTAATAGACATGCTAATATGGGATGGGTGAATTTCATAGGGCCCTAACCCCTACACCAAGAGCAATAAACAACTAATGACTGCTCGGTGAAGAATTAGTCTTCCTCAAGGATGAATCCTTTAATTTGTTATTCGATACAAGTGATAATCACTGAAATTATATACATGCAAGCAACACAGGATAGACTCAACAGGTTTTATTTATACACATATATGCATTTCTATGTAACAATAGTAATCAAAGTAAAAGATGCCATCAGTTGGAGAGGAAGTGAGAAGACAGATGTGGTACTCTCACTTGGTATACATATCACACTTAAGGAAGGCTCCACACCCACGAGCAGATGGCCAACACAAACTCAATGATACTTTTGGAGATATTTAGTCTCATAATGCTACATTTTGGGCATCTTCTACCTCGTCTCTTGCTTACCCATCATGATTTCTGATTTTATATTTTCATGGGTTTTGTGTGTGAGTGCGCAGGTGCATGCATGCACACTTGTGAGGGGGGTGAATTTTTTGTGCACGCACTTTGTAGCTGCACGTGTGTGTGTGTGTGTGTGTGTGTGTGTGTGTGTGTGTGTGTGTGTGTGTTTTCCTATTTTTCTATTTTGTTTTACTCATTTTTTAGTTGGCCTATTTGTTTTCTAAAGAGGGTAGCCATGGAATTGGATGTGTGCAGTGGAGTAGAGGATCTGGTAGGAGATGAGGGAGGGGAAGTGATTAGGATGTACTTTATTGAAAAACGATGTTTTCAATATAAAAAGAAAAATAGTTGCTCTCGAGATAATCAGATTAAATGGATTAAAATCTGAAGAAAAAAAAAGAAATATGCACGTGCTCTCTCATTTTAGGTCTTAGATCTTTATAAATATATAAAATCATGTATTTCTGGATGACATGAAAGTAAAAGTGAAAATTTGAAACTAAAAAGGCACATGGGATGAAGGATTGATAAAGAGGAGTGCTTGAGGGTAGATGGGAGAATTTGCTCCAAGCACACTAACAACTTGTATGAAAATGATGTTATGGAACCCAGTGTAATAAAAGGTTAAAACGAGAAGGTGGGGCGAGTGTAGTGAATGCAGATGCATCGGCCTCTGTCTAACATCGTCCTGCTAGCCCTCGACTTTTACAATGACTTCTTGAGTATAGATCATCTCCATATTTCCTGGAGTCTACCCATGATTCTCTCTCTCTCTCTCTCTCTCTCTCTCTCTCTCTCTCTCTCTCTCTCTCTCTCTCTCTCTCTCTCTTTCCCCCTCAGAGAAAAGCAACTGTTTTATTAGAAAAAAAAAAGCTCTCATTCTCACATCATTACTAAGGATCAAAAATCAAATTTGGGAATAACCACACATTTGTCCCAAGGTCTGGTATAGGTTCACATTTCTTCACATTAGGTTATATCTTAGGAGTTTTCTTGGAGTTTCCCTTAGTTTCAGGCAACACAAATCATCCAGGAATGGGAAATGGTCTCAACTTTAGAGGTTTTCTTTCAGTTAAATTCAGCTGTCAAACTGATTTTAGTACCATTCCATAATATTAGAAAGAGTAAAGATTTATGATTTAAAATTCTCACTTCATTTCAGTTATACTTACATTTGTTTTCCATCATACAGAACTCCATAATCTTCCCCAGTAATTCTTCCTGCATGTTCTAGTAGGACGCCTACTAGAGAGAGGTTGACAGATTGCCTTAGCATTGACATATGCACATCAGTGTACAGTAGTAGCCCGCTGGTGCTCACAGACACCATAGAAAGCCACCAATAGCAACTGCACAGTGGCTTCTTCAGCCTGAACTCATTGCAGTTTATCTGAAGTCCCGTGCTACCAGTGTCCTGGTGACTAGTGGAAGAACATGCTGCCTGGCCAGAAAAAGTAACAGCTTTCTCCTTGCACACAGAAAAAACTACAGGGGCAAGAGACACCTCCCATGCTCAGGATAAATGAAAGCTTGGAGAAGTGTAGTTAAATGAAGTAGTTACAAAGCTGCAGGCTCAACCTGAAGCAGTAAATAGTTTTCCAAGCGTTTACCAACATGCTAGCATCACCTTTGCAGTAGCTGTGCTGACTAATAAGCAGAGCCTGCTGAGACAGCCAATCGCAGGGTAAGACAAGATTGATTCCAAAGCTCTGCAAGTAAGTGCAGGTCTTACTTGAATGAAAACAGCTCATCCCATACTTGAAAATAATGGGCATTCAAGAAATAAGGAAGCAGAGAACATACTGAAATAGAGCAAAGGGTTGGCATTACTTTATGAGACGATTTTTAAGAGAGAAAGATATATTTTAAGTAAATATCCTTTTATTGTTAGAGAGCGTAGGCACAAAATTCCAAAATGAAACAATTAAAATCATACTCTTGGCCGAAAGCCAGAATTTTTCAGGCAGTTCCAAAGCATGGATTCAGACTACTGTGTGCTTTTGTGCCATGCAGCTAGCAGTAGTGAGAGACCTTACTGTGGGGCGAGGTGGAGTTCAGAGTGATCACAGTTCTCCTTGGCAAAGTAAACTGTAAAGCTGACTCATGAACCTTTCCAGCTTATTCAGTTGAAACTAGTATAATTTTTAACTTATTCATTGAAGTTGATACATATTTGTTAAGTATGCATATACTCTAAAAAAATCTCTAAGGAGTTTGGGATATAGAATAGATTTTTTAAAAAGTGCCACCATAGGTGGAAGCAACTGTTATAAGCCAATAATTACTAGAAGATGCGGTGATAGCTGCCTCAGGCTACAAAGTAAGACTTTTGCATATGTGATACATAGCCTTATATGGCAAATTCTTACAGTTTTATCTTGCCTTAGCATCCATTTTTAATGTACATTTCATACCTGAAGCGAGACTAAGCCGCTTCACACATTTGGCACATCTACAACGTTCAGCCCACATGTTGCCCTTTTGCACTTCCTCTTGGTTAGTATCTCCTGAGTGACAGGTGTCGCCTGAGTGACTTTGCAGATCCTCTCACTCTTCATAGGCTACTCAAAGGTGTCCGTGTGGCTACCTGTCAGCCAGTGTGATCAGCTGGGATTGTTGCTTCAATGCTTTACAGCTACACATTAACATCCCCCTGAGGAATACCTTTGGACAATGCTTTGGACTTTCATAAATGTATGGAACAAAAGCCACCCTCTCCTAAACCATCTTTCCTGATATTGAATATCAAAAACTAAATACACTTAAGCTAACCCTAATTAGTGTCATTTAGACTTTACTTTTTTGTGGTATGTGAGGATGAATGGAAAAAATTATTTAAGTTTAGGGGGAAATTATCAGATGCTAATCTCTAAAGTCATTATAAAGCTTTTTCATTAGTAAAGCCATATACAGTTAAATATCTTCAATTGATTTTCTAAAGTCAAAATACCTCTCCTTGGCATTTAACTAAATAATATTCATAAATTTGTCATAACCCATAGACAGATGTGAAACACACACCAACAATGAACAAATTCAGCTTTTCAGCAGTAAGTAGATAATACTGGTTTTGATTTCTCTGAAAATGTTTTAGAATCTCCATTTATAATGAAATGCTTCGCTCATTCAGTAATTGCTGAAGAATACGTTTTTTAACCCGGGATAAAATGTAAAGGCCTTCCCGGTTTTGCATTACATGATTAACATTTGAAAGCATATCAATGGTTCCTTAGATAAAAGTGATGTCAGCAGATGGACAGGTGCTCTGGAGGTAGCCCCTTGGAATAGCCCATTGAAAGATTGGCTGCCTCTCACTTAAAACTTCTCCTCTAACTCTATTTGACTTCCATTTTTCCCAAAATAGCTTTTCAGCTTACAGGAAGCAATACATAATAATCGCAGTGATGCAATTCCATTGCACTAAATAGAAAACAATGATCTCATCCTACCTGCCTTTAGCTCCACTGCTAAGATAATCAATACCTACCCAGCATTTGGAGTTTTTCCAATTTTCTCTAAGACATTTGTTCAGGTACCTAAGCTAAACATGGTAAATGGAATAGACAGGTAGATTTTTTTTTCCTTAGGAAGGACACAAATAAAAACTGCATAATAGTTCTGGGCTGCTAGCTCTGACATTTACCTTGTAGAAATTATTCTTAATAAAGAGTTATGTGATAGTACCGTGACATGTCTCCCTCTTCCTCTTGGGAAAGGGCTGAAAACTGCATCTTCCCTGTATCAATAGTAAAATAGTGAAGGTTCCGAGAAAGACTGGGAATTTTTGCAAGAAAGAAAGTTGACCCCACTTTTTCACAGAACCAAGAAACCCTTACATTCTCCTCTGTTTTGAAACCCATGTGTGTTCTTTCAGTGAATAAAATCCATGTCTCCAGACTTGAACACCCAAAAGTTGTCTTCCTCCTTCCCAGGATTTCCCAGGTAAATCCCAGCTGAATCAGCTGCATGTTACACAAGAAGGGACTAGGACCATTGAAAACGCAGTTGAGAGATTTCAAAGGCCAAGTGACCTCTGAGACAGATGGTCTAGTTTCAGGCATCTTTTTGGTACCCAGCCTCAGGGGTTGTTGATAATAGAATCACAGATGTAGATGATGTGAGGCTGCTCTATCAAGAGCAGAACTGATGCAAGAGCTGCAAGGAACTCACAAGTAGCAGCCGGCAGTGGTTTCGCTAGTTTCAGAGATCTGTGCCATGTTGAGGAAACTTCAGAATTTAAGGGGGTGGGGGTGGGCACTACTTCTGTTCTCAGCATAAAAACCTCAGAACAGTCTCAGTAACAAGATGAATCACAAAGCCAAAATCATATATATATATATATATATATATATATATATATATATATATATATATATATCCAAGACCCATTTAGAAAGTTTGATATTGAGGAAAAACTAAGAAATATATTGATTTAGGATATATGCATGGCCAATAACTCTTTTTAAAATATAAAGAGGAGCTGGACAGAGGGCTCAGAAGCTGAGAAAATTGGCTGCTCTTCCAGAGGACCCAGGTTTGACTCCCAGCACCCACATGGTGGTTTGCCACTGTCTGTAACTCCAGTTCCAGATAATTGACAGCCTCTTCTGACCTCTGTAGACACCAATCACCTATGTGGTGCCGAGACTTACATGCAGGTAAAGCATCCATATACATAAAAAAAATAAAATATTTTTTAAATAAAGAGCAAATATATATATATATATATATATATATATAAAATAAAAATGAGAATATGGAACAAAATTATGTCAAGCATAAAATTTTATTGATCAATCACCTTTAAAAGATAGACACGAGAAAGAAGTGAGAAATAGTACATGGCTAGGGTAATTAATATAATTAATATTTGTACTTGGAATTGAGATTGACAGTATCCATTATAGTACAAAAGGCACTAACATAAGTCATCAAATAACGAAAAAGACCCTTGCATGTGACAATATAGCGTAAATATGGGATTTTAGCCAACTTATTCCTCTGCTTAAAACCATCATGTTTTGAAATGGGAAGAAGACTCCCAATGAGGCATCCATGTCTTCTACTGTAGCAGCCTGACCTAATAGCAGATGTCAATCTATGACAGAAACAGTGGAAGACTCACGGCCGTCCGTGCCAGGTATAAGACTGAACTCTGGAATGGTTCCTTGCCAACCAGCTTCCCTAAACCTGCCTTTTCACTC
This sequence comes from Acomys minous, assembly GCF_964271855.1. Taxonomy (NCBI): domain Eukaryota; kingdom Metazoa; phylum Chordata; class Mammalia; order Rodentia; family Muridae; genus Acomys; species Acomys minous. The sequence goes on from NC_140483.1 coordinate 147,031,160, forward strand.
AGTTCCTGCTGTTCCATGTCTGGGGGGGTATAAGTAGAAAGTGCCACTTTTGCTAACTGACATTGTATTAAATGTCCATCTGGAGAGTAATATGAGCTAACCGATTCTTCCTGTAATCTTACCTAAGAGACCTAGAGGCCTCTTGACCTTCTGCCTTGGACTCAAGGCCAACGGATAAGTTCATAATTCTTCAATCACATATTGCTGCTTTAGAAGCTGGAACAAACTGAAACTGCAGGCCGCCCCCACCACATTTCCAGCAGAAATCACCTCATGCCAGAAAGAGTTAATTAAATAAATGTAAAGTCTAATCATTTATTGAATTCTTATTGAGTGAAAGCAAAAAAAAAAAAAATTATTCCATTCCTTTCTTTCTCTCAGCGAATATATTTCAAGGAAGTTTTAAAAATAGATTTACTGCACTATTTTTTTGATCCTACTGTTGAAACCCTGGAGTATGGAGAGCTGGGCCGCTTCCAGTTTTCCTCACTGTTAATATCCAAGCACTTAGGCCAGCACTTGGTTTATAAAGAACACACAGCAAATAACAGTGGAATAAACATAGAGTTTGCAGTGCTGTGTTGGTGACACCTCTACCTCTTGCCTGTGAAGTTTTTATACTGAATCTTCATTTCATGAGAACTTTGACGTAGGAGTTACATACTTTTATATTATTTTTAAAAAATTATTTAACATTACTTTTAGACTTTTTCATCCCTCTTAGTTCACTTTGCTATCTTTATGTCCTGTATGTGAGGATGTGTGTGTGTGTGTGTGTGTGTGTGTGTGTGTGTGTGTGTGTGTGTGTATGTGTTAATTTAAATTCTTATGAGAAGAAAACACTGTACTATTTGCCAGAAGAAAGCACTGTACTGCAAGCTACATACTTTTTATATTATATATTTTAATAGAAAAAGTTTCGTTGCCATCTCACCAAAATGTTTCACAGTTTATCACTTCTAAGTAAACTTAACCTCATGCTTGGTGACCATCTTGTCCACCCATTGGAACAGATAGGACAACCCAACTTGAAACTGAAATGGGAATTCATCTTGTTAACACAGAAGCAGAGAAAGACATATAAGTTGGATGATGATTTTAAATGTTTGTGACATCAAATAATGTTAATCTGACTCACCCAACTTTTCTGAAGAGAAAGGCACAGATAAATATGGGTTAGAAGTCTCAGATAGACAGGATCACACAAGTATGCTGTGATTTTCTAGTCTTTTAATACTTTTTTTTCTGAATTTAAACCTCCAACCTATTATCACGAAGCTTTATTTAATTAAAATATCATTCAGACCATGTGTTGTAAGATGTGCACACAAAGAACCTTTATTAAAGTATTTTATATTTTCTAAGTCCTTGATAATAAAATTAGAGGCGGTGCCTGGATTGCTTCATTTCCTTTGCAAGGTGATCTCATCCATTGTTTTGATGTTCTCCTCAACTTCACTTTCAGAAAGAAATCTTCTGCTAAGTGGATATAATATTAAACTGACTCCTAATGATCTATCACCACACCCATAGAGGAAAGCATGTCTCAACTCTCACTATGGAAGCATTGCTTTGCAGTAGATGGTGATCAATGGAGAGTCGCAAAACAGGATAAGGGCAGAGAATAAAAGGCCAGCAGAATTTCATTCCTAAATAGAACATATACATCACACATATTCCTCCAAAGCCTCAGTGGTCACTGCAGAAGAGTATAAGAGCCAGAGGTGGCAGATGAAGAAAAGAGGCATTGTCTTCTGGATACAACACAGCAACTGCACGTAAAAATTCACAGCTGCCATGACAGCATGTCATCAAATAAGATTTCATTTCCTAATAACCTATATACCTGATAGTGATCAAGTGTATTACTATGCACTTGTGTAATCTTAGACATTCTCTTTTCTGACATAAAATACCTAATTTTTAATTCTCCCTAAGAACAAGTTTCAAAATTATCTCCATATTTTAATACTTTTAAGCTATTTACTACTTATCACTTCTTATGTTAGCACTAACATCTCCAAACCATAAAAAGATTTAGAACATATAACTGAGAGAAGATAAATTTAATAATTTTGAAGTGAGGTTTAAAAATAACTGGTTTTCTGTACAAATTTATGAATCAGCGTTTCACAAGTGATACATTTTTAAAGCTTTCTATAACAAAATGAAGAACTTTTTTTTTTAACCAACTGAAATCCCCAAGGTGTTAGAAAGTAAGGGAATTGAAAGTTTCCCTAACAGTTAAAAAAAAAAGTAGCTGGAAAAATCAAGAATCATTTATGAAGCTGAGTGAAAAGATCTTCATCCGTGCTGGGAGAAATGATGGCAAGGCATGATTTCTCTCAAACTGTGAATATATGAAAGTGATCAAAGGTATTTAGCAAATTATTTTTTGCAATCTGAACTGTGGACCTCTATAACACATCCTGAGATATAAAAAATTGCTATGAGCAATATTCTGTATACCTCTGTGAATAAGCTGACATCAAAGATGTCTCTTAGGTTTTGATCCCTGTGTAAAAAAAAAGCAGTTAGCTGAGCTCTGCTGTGCTGTTGCTTCAGGTCAGAAAGCTTGAACTACTCCATTTCAGATACTCTGAAGTGTGAAGTCACTAATACAAATGCAGGAAGCTATTCCCATCATGAGAAGAAACATGCACAAATATAAATGCTTCCTGCTAATAAAGTGAGGCTGTAGATATGACTTGTCCTATTATCACAATGTATTATAATTAGATGCACATGTGGGACAACACACACAGTATCAGCAGAATGACCCTGGTCCTGGAACAGGCGCAAGACTATTATTTCTAAAGTGAGGACAATTATAGGGGTCGCCATGCACACCCACAGAAAAACCAGTTTAACTTTCTTTTGTAGCCTTTCAGATCAGAAATGTTTTATAGCTCTGTTCTTAAAATTGTAATCTGTGTTACACATGGACAGGACAAACTTTAAAAAATACAATTGTATATATGGCCTGCGTAGCCATGAACGCAGCAGACAAAATTATGTGTACATGTGTTATTTCATCAAGGGACAGGTTACATTATGGTTTCCTTGATATATGCTTCTTGAAGGTCATGTAACTGTCCTTCTCTGTCTCTTTTGCCTGACTTGCTTCTTAACACCTCTAGCTTTAAGTGTTAAGTGGAGAAATGAGTTTCTCTGCAGATAAGAGTAAAATGAAGCTAAGTAATTAAAAATAAGACATGTATGAATCCATAATATATGATGGGCTAACAATCTGGAGACCGGGATTTTAAATCCCACTTGGACAATAATTAGTTGTTTGAAGAACGGTTTACTGAAATGAACTTCCTCAATCTTGACATATGTTAATTAAGATAAGGTGCGAGAAAAAGGCTCCTTTAAAATGCCATGAGATGGAATCCATACTTGATACTATTAATGAGGTCAAGAACCTCAGACTAGATAGGTTATAGGCCCCAGAGGAAAGCCTGCTTTTACTATTCTGCTAAATGAAGATAGCAGTAAAACAACTCCAAACGACACAGTGCTTTACACACAGATCAGTACGTCACTCAGCCCTCATCAGAGAAGTAGATGATACTTAACACAGAGACCCACAGCTGGAGAACGTGCAGAGAGTGAGAGATGCAGGAGTGCTCAGCCTGGAATGGGATGCCTACCATGCCTCTACCCTCAAGGCTCAGGGTTGCATGCAGAAGGGAGTCTAAATGATGAGCCAGACGTGGGGGGACAGCTCCAAGGAAAACATGCTTCCCAGACACAGCAGGGCAGATGCACTTATAGACGCAGTGGCAGCATGCACAAGACCTCACACCCTCAAGCCAGAAAAAATGCCAGCGTGGTAAAGGAAGTAGCACAAAGACCCACCCATACTATCCATATATAACATCTATATAGAGGGAAAATCTGTCTTTTCCAAGGGTGTGAGACTGGGCATATCAACCGAACTCAGTAACGCCTAGCCAATGAAAATCAGGCTCCATATTTGTAGTGACCTTCTCTTTTTCTTTAAGAGTGAGAAAGATTCGCATGTGCTAAGTATATTCCCCACTGCTGACTTTCAAATGTATTGATTCTATAACAATATAGAAGCTACACTTGCAGTGGTATTGGTGATGGCCGACTCACAGTTGAGAAAGGGGTACATAAAAGGCCTCTGTGACAACTCCTACGCCCACACCACCCCAATCCTCTCCAAAAAGTAACATCCCGGAAAGGAAGCCATCGAAGAGAAGTCTTGAATGTTGTGATAAGGATGTTGATGTGTAGCTCTTCACACTAGATGGCTTCTAGTGGGGGTGCCGGTGGGGTAAGAACTGTTTTTTTAAGGGGCTGGCTACTGGGGATTTGATCATGCTCCAGTAAGTATGTGGACAACACAAATTGGACTCCTTTTTTTCTTCTTCCTTTTGTGTGCGAAGTCACAAATGTTGAGGTGGCAGACCTTGGAAAATAAGGAAGTAAGTGTGATCAGGGTGCATGATGCGAAACTCCCAAAGAACCAATGAAATTTTATGTTGGAAAAAAAAATTTTTAAAGAGTGAGAAAGCATAAGAAATGGGATGAATAGAAAGAGGAAGGTCTGGGAGAAATTGGTGGACAGAACAAAATATGATTAAAAGATACTGCATGAAATTCTCAAAGAATAAGTAAATTTTTAAAAATTCCAAATACAAGAATTTCCTAGTTCTCAAATTCTCAATATTTATATTTTTTCCTTTAAGCTATACAGATAAATATGAAGAAATTTACATTTCACAAAGGTGTGTAATGCATTGTTTTTAAATGCATTATTTAGAAATTTTTAAAAAGCAAAAAGTATAGCTGAAAGATACATTTTTGACAACATAATGAAAGCATTTTTTATTAAGAGTTGTCCTGCGTAGTTTTATGTCAACCTGACACAAGCTCGAGACATCAGAGAGGAGGGAGCCTGAATTGAGGAAATTTTTTTCACAAGATCCAGCTGCTGACAAGTCTGTAGGGCATTTCTTAATAATGATTGATGGGGGAGTGACCAGCTCATCGCTAATGCGGCCACCCCTGGGCTGGTGGTCCTGGGTTCTATAAGAAAGTAGGCAAGAGCCTCTACTCCCCTTGCTAGACCTGCTTTTTGATCACTTCCCTCTGCCAGGCCTCAGAAGAAGAGGAGGATCTCAGTCCCGATGGGACTTGATAGGCTGGAGTCGGTGTATAGGGGGGCTCCCCTTTTCTGATGAGTAGGAGAGGGGAAATGGAGGAGAAAGGAGAGGATGGGCCAGGAAGAGGGCGGGGCGTAAGGCTGAGCAAGCCGTGGCGTGCAAGCCAGTAGGCAGTGACTATGCCCTCTAATTCAGCTCTTGCCGCCAGTTTGTAGGCCTGCTTGAGATCCTGTCCTGACGTCCTTCAGTGATGAACAGTGATGTGGAAGTGTAGGCCAAATAAAGCCTTTTCCTGCCCCCACCCCGGGTTTCTTTGGTTATGGTGTTTTATCACATGACTAGTAACCCTAATACAAAGGGTAAGAAAAAAAAATTTTTAAGAAAAAACCAAATCTCTCTTTGTTCACCAGGTAGACCTGTGCATTCCACGGGCCTTTCTGAGTAAATCTGAAATCAGACTAAAGCGCAGAGGAACCGGAAGGAGCAGGAGTTAGCAGGAAGCAAGGCCGAGGCAACAGCACTCTGCAGAGATTCCTACCTCCTAAGACGCCACTAGTGAGACTGAAGCCGCTGGGAAATTTCCCAGTTTAAGAGCTGCTGCCCAAAAATAGGACACGTCCCAGTAGTCGTTTTTTTTCCTGTGACAGAATACAGGTACTGCACACAGACAACCGTAAACCCTCAGATGTCTGTTACCCAGACAACACTAATGGATAAGAGGAACAGACTTACTGCAAACACTGTATGCTGAGCTCCGGGTAACCCTGCTGCCATCAGCGGGTGTTTCATCAGCACTCCTGGGATCTGTTCTAGACAACTCACACCTTCACTTTCTTATTGGGGTGGTCCTTTATGGACTGTATAGATTGTCCTTGTAATCTTCAAATGAAGATTTCTGTGCCCAGAGAGTTGAGTACAGGCTGGACTTTCATACTGTGATTTTTTTTAGAAGCATCACCTGCCTCGGTAGTTTATAATCATTGTTCCCCATCCACTTGTGCTTAGTTGAAATAAGAGATGAACGATGAACAGCCTATAGCAAAGGCAGAAGAGAACGAGCAGGACTTCCAGAGAGTTGGGAACGCTGGAAAAGGATGAGAGGCGCCGGAAGATTCGCCTACCAAACACCCAGACACCTGTGAATCTGAGGAGAGGTAATAAGCCACGTGGCAGAACATAAATTATTATAAATGGACTAACATAGGTTGTAAGAGCTAGTAGCGAACAAGAGTAAGCCAGGTATAAAGCTATTAGAAATAAGTATATCTCAATGTCATTATTCAGAGCTGGGGTGGGCACCGAAAGTCCGTACAGGTTTAATTTTCCTTTCTCTCCATCAAATTTTAAAAGACATGTGTATTGGCTATTTCCATCATCCCTCTGTCAATTCAGCAAGTTTTGAAATTAAGTATTCAGAGTAGTCTGTCTCGCTCATATGGAAGGGAGCACTGAATCGTTTTGTAGAATTGAAGCAATTACCAATTCTTCTGCAGAACCAACATTTTGAAGGTAAATTATGCACAATAATGCATAGCAGGCTGTTAAAGGGAATATCATTGCATAATTGAAAAAACACATAGATGTGGAGTTGGAAAATGCCTTTTGTGTCCCCAGATATATCTTAGTATGACCACATGTCATTCTATCACCACTGCTCTATCCCTAAGTTAGAATGTATAGTGCTCTAGCCTTAAGATATTTGACTTTCAATGAAGTCCCTTAAAGCAAAAAGAATTTCAGAAAAAAAATAAATAAAGTTTCAGGTGTCATCTTTTTTAATGATTTAAAATAAAAATCATAAATGTAAATGTTCTTAAATCATAGAGTACCAATAAACACAACATAAAAGTAACAGCTAAAAAGTAAAACTTCACAGTAATTAAAGATGTCAACACTCCTCTCTATCATCCATAGAACAAGGAGAGATAAAAATTTGTAAAATAAACAAGACCAGGAAACACTGTCACCTGATTTGACCTAACTGATATTTATAGATTTTTTTCCCTGATCAAAAAGTATATATGCATTATCTTTAAGTAAACATAAAAACATGCTAAATTATACTAAACTCCAGGGCAGAAAGCAACCTCATGAAATTTTAAATAATTTGAACCATACAAAATATGTTCTTTGACAAAATAAGATAATAATAAAATCCAATGATAGAAAAAAAAGTAGACATTCCTTTTTTAATTTGTAGAATTTTTATTGAAAATAAATTTTTCTCAAATGCTATATCCTAATTATGGTTTCCTCTTCCTCTACCCCTCCCAGTTCCTCCCTACTTCCCCTCAGTCAGAATCTACTCTGTCTCTCATTATAAAACAAACAACCTTTTAGCGGATAATAATAAAATAAAGTGTATTAAAATAAAACAAAAAACAGATGGGGATTGGACAAGACAAACTGAAGGAAAAGTGCCCAAAAGACAGCAAAAAATCACTCCAGAATCCCATTTTTAAAAAACCACTAAACTGAAGCCATAATAAGTACTCAGAGCACCGGGTGCAGATCCACAAAAGCCCTGTGCAATATTGCTTCAGTCTCTATGAGTTCATATGAGATATGATCATGTTGATTTAGAGGGCCTTGTTTCCTGGTGGCCTCCATGCTCTCCAGTTCTTACACTGTTTCTGTCTCCACTTCTGCATGATTCCTTAAGCACTGAGGAGACAGATTTGATAGAGACATGCCAGTTAGGGCTGAGTGTTCCCAAGGTCCCTCACTCTCTGCATAATGTCTGCCTGTGTGTCTTTGTATTTGTATGTGTATTTGTATTTGCTGGAGGAAAAAGCTTTCCTGATAATAACTGAGTAAGGCACTGACCTATGAATGAAGCAGAAAATCATTAGGAGTAAGACTTTGGGGATTATTTTTTCTTTTAAAGCAAAAGTAAATTTTGATTTTATCCTAGGTCCTTTGGCTATCAAGTCTCAAGTTCTTGGTCATGGAAGTATTTTTACGCAAGTATGGGTTATGTCTAGTGGAAAGGACCTTAATTCAAATCTGATATTGGATGATTACTATCACAAGCTTTGTGCCACCATTGAAATAACGTATTTCACAAGCAGGAAACCATTGGGGATCAAAGTATTTGTAGCTTGCTTTCTGTTTCTTTTTCTCTTTTGGTAGCCTGAAGAGTAGCTTCCTGTACCAAAGACACTAAAATGTAGAGATGAAGGCTCAATAAAGGCAACAGGTCAATTTCTCCAAGGTCTATGAGTTCTTTAGATGTTGTCTCCAGCAATGGAGCCTTGCTATATCACCTTGTGAAGAGAAATAGTCTGGGTTTTCAGGTTCTCAGAAAACCCATTTGGCCAATTATATATAGCCAATACCAATACTTCAAGTTTCCTTTGGAGTCAAGAGATGGCTAGTTGGGAATTTGTCTTCCCCATTATTTGGAAATTCAAGTTAGTTCACCTTTATACTTGCATATATTTGTGGAAGCTTTTAATGTATAATGTTTCCATACTACTTCTCAAATGGCCTTTAATTTTAGTTGTTTCTTTCCATATTTCCTCCATCCTCTCTCCCTGCCTCCCCTCCTCACTTGGTCTTCACTTACCATACACCTTCCATGCATAACTATCTATTCTGTTTTTCTTTTCTAACAAGATCTAGCTGTACATACAAGTATCTAATTCTAAACCAAACCTATATAGTTCTGCAGGTTGTAGTTTGGTTACCATTTATGTAAATGCTAATCTCCAAATATAAGCAAATGTATACCATATTTAACTTTCTGGATCTGGAATACCTCACTCAGGATGAATTTTTTCTGGTTCTATTCACTTACCTGAAAATTTCATAGTTCCAAGTTTCATTTTTTAACAGTTGAATAATATTCCAATATCCCTTTTCTTTATCCATTATTCTGTTGAAGGAAATCTAGGTTGTTTTCAATTTCTGGCTGTTATTATTAGAGCAGATATCAACACGTGTCTCTGTGGAAGACAGGTGTCTCTGTGGGAAGCTATAACGTCCTTCAAGTATATGCCAAATAGTGGTATAGCTGGATCTTGAGGTAGATCACTTTACAAATTTCTGAGCAACTACCACAGTGGTTTCCATAGTGGCTGTACACATTTCTAATTCTCCATATCCTCACCAGCATGAGCTATCATTCATGTGTTTGAACTTAGCCATTCTGACAAGTGTAAGATGAAATCTCAAAGTACTTTTTGATTTGCATTTCCCTGATGACTAAGGATGTTGAACATATCTTTACGTTCTTCTCAGCCATTTGAGTTTCCTCTATTTAGATCTGGGCAGAACATTCTCCACAGTTGAGTGGAGGGTGGGGATGACTTCCACACGTACTCTGGTGCCTCACCTTTGACCATGTCCCCTGGAGGGGGAGACCTGGTGGCACTCAGAGGAAGGATAGCAGGTTACCAAGAAGAGACTTGATACCCTATGAGCATATACAGGGGGAGGTAATCCCCCTCAGGAACAGTCATAGGGGAAGGGAATAAGGGGAAAATGGGAGGGAGGGAAGAATGGGAGAAACAAGGAATGGGATAACCATTGAGATGTAACAAGAATAAATTAATTAAAAAAAGACAAAAAATAGATCCGTACTGTATTTTTCACCTGAGTTGTTTTTTATATCTACTTTTCTGAGTTCCTTATATATTTCAGATTATTAGCCTTCTATCAGATGTGCAGTTAATAACTAGATTTTCCCATTCTGTAGGCTGATGTTTTGTACCATTGACAGTGTCCCATGCCTTACAGAAACTTTTCTGTTTAGTAAAGTTCCATTTATTAGTTGTTGATCTTAGTGCCTGTACTAACAGTGTTCTGTTCAGAAAGTCTTTTCCTGTGGCAATGAGTTTGAGGCTATTCACCACTTTCTCTTCTATCAGACTCACTGTAGCTTGTTTTACGTTGAGGTCTTTGATCCATTTGGAGTCCAGTTTGTGCAAAGTGATAAGTATGGATCTATTTGGATTCTTCTATAGCAGCCATCTTGTTTGACCGGTACCACTGTTTTCCAGTGTATACTTCTGGCCTTTTAATCAAAAGCCAGGTGTCCACAGGCATATGCATTTATGTCTGTCTCTTTAACTTGATTCCACTCATCAACACATTTCTTTTTGTGTCAATACTGTGCTGTTTTTATTACTATAGCTTTGTAGCATCATTTGAGGTCAGGAATGGTGGTACCTCCAGTAGTTCCTTTATCCTGCAGCATTGTCTTACCTATCCTGCTATTTTTCCATATGAAGCATAGTTTTGCTCTTGCAAGATATGTGAAGAATTATGTTTGAGTTATGATGGAGTTTTGCACTAAATCTGTAGATTGCTTTAAGTAGGATGACCATTTTTACTATATTGATCCTATTGATTCATGAACATAGTAAATCTTTCCATCACTTGATTCTTTCTTTAGTTTCTTTGTTCAGTATCTAAAGTTTTTATGATGCAAGTCTTTCACTTGATTTGCTAGAGTTACCCTCAAGATAGTTCATATTATTTACAGCTATTGTGAAAAGTACTGTTTTATGCTTTCTTTCTCAGTCTGTTTGTCACTTGTATATAGGAGGACTACATATTTTTGAGACATTTTTATATCCAACTATTCTGCTAAAAGTGATTATCAGCTGTGGAGCTTCCTGGTAGAATTTTGGGGTAATTTATATACACTATTATGTCATCTGCAAATAAAAATACTTTGACCTCTTCCTTTTCCAATTTGTATCCCTAGGTATCTTCAGTTGTCTTATTGCTCTAGCTATGACTTCAAGTACTAAATTGAATATGTATGGAGAGAGTAGACATCCTTGTCTTCTTCCTAATCTTAATTAAATTGTTTTAATTTTTCTCTCCATGGGTTAAAGTATGTCCCAGTACCTATAATTTGTCCAGAACTCTAGTCAGGAAGAGGTGTTGGTTAAATTTTCTGTGGCATTTTCTGTGTCTAAAGAGGTGACAGTATAGTTTTTATACTCAATTTGTTTATGGTAGATTATTTTAGATTATGTTTAATGAATCATTTATTGAACCATCCCTGACTCTGGGATGAAGCCTGTTTGTTTAATCATGAATATGTTTTGTAAATATTTCATTAAAATTTTTGCTTCTATGTTCATAAGAAAAATTTACCTGTGGTTTTCTTTGCTGTGTTTTTATGTGATATCAGGATAAATGTGGCCTTGTAAAATGAATTGGGAAATACCCTTTCAGATTCTATTTGGTAAAATAATTTGAGAAGTATTGACAATTACTCGATGTCCATAGTTAATCCTGCTTAGTGTACAAAATATATTTCTTGGATGCCACAGAAGGGTGGATCTTGTTTTTATATTCATTTTGTTAATCTGTGTATTTTTATTGGTGAAATGAGACCATCTTTGGAAGTCTGGTTAGAATTCTATGTTGAATGCATCTGATCCTGTGGTACATTTGCTTGGGAGATTTTAATAACTATTCTTATTTCGCTAAAGCTTACAATGTACTTAAATTGCTTTAGATTTAACTTTGGTAAGAAATATTGAGAAAGTTATCCTTTTTTTTTTATTTTACAGTTTGGTAGAGTACACTTGTTAAGAGTATGTCCTTATGATTTTCAGGGTTTCATTGGTATCTATTAAAATGTCTCCCTTTTCATTTCTGATTTTATTAAATTGGTTATTCTTTTTCTGTCTGTAAGTTAGTTTAGATAAGAGTTTATCTACCTGTTTTAATTTTTATCAACAAATAAGCTCTTTGTTTCACTAAGTCATTGTATTGTTCTCTTTGTTTCTATTTTACTGATGTCAGTCCTTAGTTTGATTATTTCTTGCTGCCTGTTCTTCTTGCTGTGACTAGTTTTTGTTGTTGTTGTTGTTGTTGTTGTTGTTGTTGTTGTTGTTGTAGAGCTTTCAGGTGTACTAGTAAGTTGCTAGCATGAAATCTCTTAATTTTTTTATGGTTTTTTGGAAGATATGTCATGTCTTCATTTTCCTTTAATTCTAGAAAGTATTTCATTTCTTTATTTCTGTCTTGACCCATTCAGTAGAAAGTTGTTCAGTTTGTAAAGTCTCTGTTATTCCTGTTGTTGTTGATATCTGGCTTTAATCCGTGGTGGTTTAGTAGAATTCAGGGAGTTACTTCAATTTTCTTCTATGTATTAAGACTTGTTTTGTCTCTGAGTACGTGCTCAATTTTGAAGAAAATTGCATGATATACAGAGAAGATATAGTCTTTTCTGTTGGAGTTAAATGTTCTGTAGATACCTGTTAGGTCCATTTTAGTTTTAGCATCAGTTATAAGGCAGCACTTCCCTGTTTAGTTTTTCTCTGGGTAACCTGTCTATTGGAAAGGGTGAAGTACTAAAGTCTCCAACTATCATGTGTGAGGGTCAATATATGACCTAAGCTATAGTAGTGTTTCTTTTTAGAATATGGCTTCCCTGGTGTTTGGTGCATAGGTGTTAAGAATTGCAATGTGCTCTCTGAAATTTTTCGTCTAATGAATATATAGTGACCTTTCCTATTTCTTTGAATTAGTCTACTTTGTAAGATGTTAATATAGTTATACTAGCTTGCTTCTTAGGTCTATTTGCTTGAAATATATTTTCTATCCTTTTACCCTGAGGTGATTTCTATTCTTAATGTTAGATGTATTTCTCGGATGCTACAGAAGGATAAATCCTGGGTTTATATTCATTTTGTTAATCTGTGTGTATTTTTATTGGAGAAATGAGACCATTGATATTGAGGGATATAAATAACAAATGATTCTTATCCCTGCTATTTTGTTGCTGTTGTGGTGGTAGTAGTGGTTGAAGATTTTATTGTTGCTTTTAATGGTGGTGGTGTCTATCCTCTGTGTGTGTGTGTGTGTGTGTGTGTGTGTGTGTGTGTGTGTGTATGTGTGTACGCATGTGCATGTGTGTATGTTATTTTGATTTGTTTTTCTGAGATTGTTTATTCCTCATCTTTTATTGGTGTGGTTAAGCTCTTTAGGTTGTTTTTTTTTCCTTCCAGTTCCTATTATAATGTTGTATTTGTAGTTTGAAACTGCATAAATATGGTTTTATTGTTAAGTTACAAACTGATTTTAACTTTCTCCATTGTACTTGAAAGTTTGCAAGGTTTATTGAAAATAAATGGGCTGACATATGTGGTCTTTTAAAATCTGTAGCACATCCTTCCAGATCTATAACATATCCATCCAGGCTCTTCTGGCTTTCAGAGTCTCCACTGGGAAGTTGGGAGTTATTTGAATGGGTCTGCCTTTACATATTAACTTGGACTTCTTCCCTTGAAGCTTCTAATATTTCTTCTTTTTTCTGTACATTAAGTTGTCTGATAATTATGTGCCAATTAGACTTTCTTTTCTGGTCCAGTCTATATGGTGTTTTGTATGTTTCTTATACTTTGATAGGTTAGAAAATTTTTCTCTATGCTTTTGTTTAAAATATTTTCTTTTACCTGGGTTTCTACTCCTTCTTCTGTTCCTTTTATTATTAGATTTGGTCTTATTATACTGTCTCAGGTTTCCTGGATGTTTTCTGCCAGAATTTTTTTTTTTGATTTAACAGTTTCTTTAAACAAAGTATCCAATTCTTCTATTGTGCCTTCAATGCCTGAGATCTTCTCTTTTATCTCTTGAATTCTGTTGGTGAGTCTTGCTTCTGAGGTTCTTGTTTAAGTTCATGAGTTTTCCATTTCCAGATTTTCTTCAGTTTGGTTTTTCTTTATTGGTTCTATATTCATTTTCTGGTATTGAACTGTTTTATTAATTTTCTTCTACTCTTTGTTGAATTTTTTATAGACTTCTTTAAGGAATTTACTCATTTCCCCTTTACAGACCTCTATTATATTCCTAAATGTTATTTTGTAGTCTTTTTCTTGTACTTCAGCTTTGTTGACATACTTAAAGCCTACTGTAATAGGCTTGCTAGGCTTTAGTGGAGACATATTGTCCTGCCGTCTATTGGCTGTGCTTTCACACTGATATCAAGGCATCTGAATTTGGGGAGATTGTGACTGTAGGTACTGATATCTAGTCTTGCCTTTGTGGGTGGGATGTTTTGTTACTTGGTTTCTTTTGCCCTCTCTGGTTATTAGGAGAGTGTGATGCCTGTGGGTTGCCTGATGGAATTTCTTCTGAGATCCTGACAGGTGTGGCCACTAGGGATCCAGGTAAAATGTGTTTGTGGCTGTTGGGAGCTGACACTTAGGAATGTGGAGTAACTAGGCTGTGCTGAGGGGTTGACAGGAAAAGGAAAGCAGGATATTCCACCAGAATCTGCTTTGACCCCTGTGAGTAGGGGCTAAGAGAGAGGAGAAGTCACAGTAGAAGGTCTGCCACAGAGCTGGGCATGAGACTGAAATATTAGACTTTGAGGAGTGTAGGGAGAGGTGAAGAGCTGCAGCTGCCTAGTTGTTTACCTGGTCAGAGTGGCCCTGTGTTTTCAGAGAGCGCCTGTTGCTGTTGGAGGCTGTGATAAAGCAATGAGTGTGTCTGGGGAATTGTAAAGGAAAGAACTGTGTGATGTATTGGAGATGGGGCCCTGGAGCTGGAGAAGGAGGCTACAGATGATGCTTTGCTGCAGAGGTGGGACTGAGACTGGTCAGAATAGGGTGTTGGTTCCCAGGGAATGCCTACCTGAATTGAAGGTTGGCATAAAGCAATGAGTGTGTGAAGAAATTAAGAAGGGAAGATTAAAAAAAGAATTCAAATCCCAAAAAAATTAATAATTAATTAATTAAAAAAAAGAAGGGAAGATGTCTGTGATCCACTGGAGATGAGGATTAGGGGGAGGCTGTAGCAGGTATTCTACTGCAGATCTGGGGGTGAGACTGCCTCCTATGTTTATAAATTAAATACCATACCAACAAGTAGCCAGTGTATAAAAGAAGCCATGAGAAAATGAAAATATCCAATGAAAAGAAATGAAACCTCATAATACTAAAGCTGGTCATGTACATAGTACATAAATAAACCTAGTACATAAATAAAACTTTGTGGTTTAAATGAAGACAAATCTTATATTCTGTCAGAAAAGAGTGGTGTGGCTAAAGTCAGTAAGCTTGAACGTTTAGAAATTAGATTTTCAAAAGGAAGTTGAAACCCAAGACATTGGGTAAAGAGAAACAAAACTCTCTCACATAAATAAGTTATGAGACTATTTCAAAGCACTGGATAAGACTAATATTAAAAAAAGAAGGAAGTTGTACTCTAATAAAGTATGGAGTGTGAATGGTATACCACTCTGAAATGGCTATGTACAAAAAGTACATAAATGTGTGTCAAAACTTAATATATATGTAGAATTCAACCTTTAATTTTTTAAAATCAATAGATTTTGTCAATTGTAATGTGGACAGAATGTCTTTAAGGTCAGTCCATGTTGCAGCTTGCTTCAGTGGTTTGCTTCTCTCTGGGTTGAATAACTATTATAAAAAATAAACTATTAAAAAACTATTATCTGTTTAAGTGCTAAAAGATTTTTATTATTTTCTCTTCATAGCTACAAGGTATAGCATTAATTACATTGTTTGTGTAGATGCAATTACTTAATTGTTGTGAAGGACTAGGACTAGATTTTACTTTTTAGATGTCTCCAAAATGTTTTCCGAAGTGGAAAATACTATCACAATGTCTCAATAAATAGTGTGTGAGGGTTCTTACTTCTCGAATCCTTTGGCATGGTATTGTTGCTTAGTACTTTGATTATTCTATTGAGTGATGGTAAAGTGGTATTCCATACTGTGATTTTAATCTACATGCCACTGATGACTAAGACATTATTTTCTATACTTAAGAAAAAGTTGCCATTACTTTAGTAGTTTTGAGGAATGTACAGTTGCTGTCTCATAGCTTCTGTGGGTAGAAATGAGGTTCATGGACCATCAATGCTAGCAGATCTGGACTAAGGGAGGCCTGCACAAACTGTTGTATCAACCAAGGGCAATGCATGTAGTTCAGATATAGCCAATAGACAGATCATTCCCCACAGTTGTGGATATAACAGGGACTGCCTCTAACATGAGCTCTAGTGCCCCTGATTTGATCATTTCCCCTAGGTTGGGAGACCCAGCGGGACACAGAGGAAGGGGAAGAAGGCTATCCAGATGAGACTTGATAGGCTGTGGTCATATGGTAGAGGAAGAGGTCTCTTCTGTCAAAGGTCTAGGGGAGGGGAATAGGGCAGAAAAGGGAAGAAGGGGAGGAATGGGAAAATACAAGCAAGGGAATAACAATACAATTGGGATGTAATTTGAATAAATTATAATCAATTAAAAATTTAAAAAGAAAAAAAAGAAATGAGTTTCATGGCTGAAGCGATGAGTCAGTTTGTCATGTACTCATGAGAAGATGAGTTCACTCTCCAAATTCCATGAAAAAGCCAGGCACACCTGTGCATACCTGTGATGTCCTCACTGAGGAACAGATCTTGGTGGAATAATGCATACAGCAAAAGATAGCCAATGTGCTCATACACACACACACACACACACACACACACACACACACACACACGCTCATGCATGCACATGCACGCACACGTTGTGGTATGAGACAGTTTTCTTCCTGTCTCCAAGCTCCCAGAATAATGACTTATGAGACTCAAAATATTATTTACAAATACCTAGGCCATATAACATATAGCTAGGTTCTTTTCCAACTAGCTCATAACTTAAGATTATATGAATCTACTTCCACCACATGACTAGTTACCTGAGCTAAGGCACTATGCAACCGTCTTCCTCGCAGCTTGTCATGTCCCACATGGAGGAAATTTGATTGTGCTTTTTTGAAGGTTCCTACTTTTATTTTTTACTTTAAGGAATCTTTATTCTTGTGCTCAGCCAGTTGTCTAACCATATGCCAGTTCATCCAGCATTTTTATTTTCAAAACTCTCACCCTAACATCTAAATAAAGCACTTGCACACAAAAGAAAAAAAAAAGCTGTATATGGTCTGAACTTAATTAATGACATTAACTGTTACTGTGATTATAGTATCAGCATTTGAGAGATATGCTATTTATCATGTTCAACAAAAGTCCCTATTATAAATACCTATATTATAGTAGAGCTGAAGAATACTTACATAAACTACAAGTTTGTTATGGGCTTCGAAGTCTTTAGAAATTTCTCACGGTACCTTTAAAGCTTGAAACACTCATAATGACAACTTTTTTTCATCCATACATTTGTAGCTAGGAGAAAGCTAAGAATTTCTCCCAGCATAATTCTCCCAATGTAGCTCCTACAACAATAAAATGTACAAACCTAACCAACATCTCTCTTTTTGTAAAGCGGAAAGAGAACCACCTATTAGTGATCTTGCCAGAGTTCTGTGGGAAATTGCAAAGATGCATATATAATCTTTAATTGTAACACATACATCGAAAATTCTTTCTCTTATATTTAGAGTTTTATTCTTGGAAGTAAAATTAGAAACAGCTTCCCAGATTTCTTCACTTCACTGAGAATTGTGGGTTATTGGAAAGATGTACACTAAAAGTATGATATCCTTCCATGTAAGTGATCTGGATGTATTTGTCCAGGTGTTCCATTTTCTTAAAAGTATTTGATGACATTTCTGTTTTCAATATACAACACTGACTTCATAAACAATCTACTACCTGGCTGCAAATTCTAGCTGGAGACTTACATCACCAAAAGATGGATTTTTATTAATAATCCTATCCATTGTACCTATTAAGGATTTATATTTTATTCTTTGGCATGGGGCTGGTTGACACATCTTACCTGTCTTTTCATTTGCCTTACTGAACAGTGATAGAAATAACCACACACCACAAGAATTAGCTTGTAATTTTGTGTCTAATTGGGACCAGCACATTGAAACTACTGCTAGCTTTTACTTCTTCCCCTGGGGAACTGTGAGAGGACAGTATTATGCTAAGCTAATTGCAGGTACAGTACAGTGTGCTTCCTGGAGATCCGCAGAATATTTACACTCAGTGGCGCTCTCTCCTACCTTTTCTGTCTGTAAGAAATGAGCTGTACTACTTTATTTGTGAACATATCTATCTACACACACACAGACACACAGACACACACACAGACACATAGACACACACACACACACACACACACACTTACATACACACTTATGGAAAAATATAACTTTTTATACATTGTATCCTGACTGAACAAGTCTCTTTGCAGTAGGAAGAGAATCCTTTGGGAGGGGCATTGCTACTTTAACTCACAATCACATAATTTTTGTTAAACATAGAAACTATTTGGTCTTTGTTTTCTACTTCCATTTTTTTCAGAAATCATATTTTTAATTACATCTTCCTTCTTCCGTATTAAACAGAAATTGTTTCCCTGTTTTTAGGCAATTCTAACACAGTACATTCTCAGCCTTTGATAATACCATCTTTTTACGATGACTATGTAAATTGGGCTAATTAATTCACAGCCTTAAAATGGTGAGGTCAGTAAATGGCATGAGAGATTACAAACATCTGGATTGGAAATCTAAACTCTTTGAATCAAAGTGATTAGTTTCGCTTGATGCAAATCTCAGTAAATAAAAACTGTCAGCTGTTTGCACAAGTGACATGTCTTAGAACAAATTGATGGCATATGTGTGATAAACTGCAAATGCATAAAAGTTCTTGATATTTACTGGAATTAGGTATACCAGATGTCACATTAACATTTTGCAAGTGACAGCCTATATGAGTGACTGGAGAAAGTAAATAGTCTACATGGTTTTAATATAATGTGTGTATACACCAGAGACTTGTGAAACTATTAAACATTTAAATGCATATACTGGCATTGTACCTGGCGGATGTGTTTAAGGTAAGCTGCCAAAGAATAAATTAATGATTCATCGAAGTGAGATTTTTCTTCTTCTCTATAAATCTTAGAAATGTATGCTTCACTAAAAAGATATGGATCAATGTCTCCTACAGGTTTATAGAAAATGTTAAAAGAAAAGTAATAGGAATACTAGAGAAATGTTCTAAATACCGCATAGAAGACATGAGATGCACATAAATACCGCATTCTCTCTATCATCAGAAATATAAAATCACTGAGTATCTGCCACATTCTTCATATGGCTAAAGTAAGTTAATGTCAGCATTTAGATTACACAGAAGTTAGGTTAGCAATATCAGATCAAACAACATTTGAAAATGGTGAGAAGATAACAAGTCACTGAAGAGTGAGGAAGCAAATGCTCAAGTGAAAAGGACCCAAGACTTGGGTCCTGCCACAGGGATTCCTTTTTTCTACTATATAGCTGCCTATTCAACTATAAGTCACTGTGTGTGTGTGTGTGTGTGTGTGTGTGTGTGTAAATTCTCACAAAAACAATAGGATGTGAGGAATTTCACAAGAGTTTTGCCAAGTAAGATGATAAGAGTTGGAGCTCAGGATATAGATATCAGAGGGAAATGTTTAAAAAATAAATCTCTCTCATGGGATTGTAAAATTAAAGACCAGAAGAGAAAAACCAAAATGTAAAGCTTTAATTGTCAAGCATTCTCCAAAATGGGTTAAGTATATAAAACAGTGATTTTGAGGAGCATTGTGAAATAAAAGAGAGGATGTTAAAAGCAGCCAGAACAGCTATGGAAGCACAACTTACTGGGATGAAACATTTAATGTTCTTAGAAAAAATAACTACCAACTTTGTAACCTATCCTTTTAAAACAAAAGCAAAATACACATTTTCTGAAGTACAGGAGAACAAAGAAGAACAGGTTGATGCAAGCAGAAAGACAAGAAATAAAATGCATAATGTATAAGCACAAGTCAAAGAGAAATAAATCCTGAAGGAAGTTTTCAAAGAACATAAAATGACAATAAACTTAAGATATATGGTACATAAATGTGCTGAACAGTCAAAAACAGTAAGATAGTTTCATACACATTTAAGATTAGTCATAGTGCATATACAGTGTACATTTATGTGACCTCATTATATAAATATCACTACTATTTCCTTAAAATAATACAGTGCTTCACATAGCATATTATTATCGTATATAAGTAATCATATGTGAAATGTTTTTAAATATTTACTTTTAATTATAAGTATGTGTATTTATCTGTGTGAACGGGTATGTACACATGGATGCAAGTGCCCATAGATACTAGAACAAGGTTATGGATCCCCTAGTGCTGGAGTTACAGGTTAATAACAGCCACCTGACAGGTGTTAGGAACTGAACTCAGATCCTCTGCAAGAGCAATACATGTTCCTAATTAGTTACACATTACCACAGGCCCTAATATGTGAAATGATTCAACACCAGTAATCAACAAAGAAATGTGAAGTGAAACCTATATTCAATGCCATAGCATACTGTGTGAGAACCCATGCCAAATTCTGCCATGTCAGAAATCCTGTGCTTAGGCTGTATGCTGTGACCTTCGAGTTGCTGACCTTTACCTCACAAAGTCTTGTGTTCCAGGCTGTCCTAGGACTATTTACCTTTGACAGAAGTAGGGAAGTCCCAACTTGGAACCACCTAGAGGATCTAGGAAGTTCTTACAGGGAACTACTCAGAGAACTAGGAAGTTCTACAGGGAGCGATTTAGGCGATTGTATTCTTGCCTGGGGGGCTAGGGTGAGTGAGATTAGAATAGATCCTACTGACCTTGCTCTATATATGTTCCTACTAGTAGGACATTAAAGTGACTCTTGATCAGAAATTTCCTGACTTGATTCTCTCTGTATCCTACTTTCAATCCCCACTCCCTCTTTCAGGTGAACCCTGATTCAATTTTTCCCGCGGGCTGGGACCCGACAACACTGACTAGGATATACTTTAGTTTCTGCAGCAGAGCCCCTACAAATGTATCATCTTTATGGGAAAGGCAATGATTAAGCTCTATGTTTATAGTACATGTGTTCTTAGGTGTTTTCCTCTGTAACTGTGGAAGACTCTACTAAGCCATCACATGTTTGCAAGACACTGTGAATCCTATGCCTAACCAAAAGAGTCTAAAGTTAGCTACAGGAGTCAGACTACCACCCTTGTAAGGATGCATGGATGAAAACCTAAACACTGAAAATCAGTAGATCAGAAGACGGATTGGTTCACTAATACATTTTTTAATGGCCGTGCAAAAGAGTTTGAAATAAATTAAATTCCTAACTTTAGGTGAAAGTGACAACATTGGGTGAGGCAGGAAGTTGGGGAGTAAAATTTTTTCAAAACATCCAGCCTCTGAGATGGTTTTATGTGTGATTTTTTTTAGCCTTACTGGGTAAAACTGGCTTCACTGAAAAGACAGGAAACAAGTTGAAGGCAGTGTTCTAATGTTCTAACACACAGGATAATCCAGTGTATTCTGTCTTGAAGCCTAAGAGATGGTGTAATTTTTGCTGGCTGGTCAGTAAGCTCTAACCAAAACTAAAGAGCTTAAAAGTAAACATGAACAAACCTTAATGCATTTTGTGAACACATTAAAACATTAACTTGTTGGTTAAATTCTTTTTTTTTTGTTTGTTTGTTGGTTTTTGTTTTGTTTTGTTGATTAAATTTTTAAGTGCATTACAGGTCCCAATGGGAAGCGAATAGAGAATTATGTGAAATGACTAAAGGGAATTCAGATTTTTGAGACAGGCATAGAGCTAAACACATGAGTTGTACTTGGTCTCTACCTCTTTGTATACATCACAAAAATCTATGGATCATACAGGATAGTATACCCATCTACTTCTACTACATAGTGAACATATTGTTTCATCAAACAGTTCTATCCTGAAGGGGGTTAATTGATCAAGTAAGAGATAGCCCTACTAAATTGACATATATGATTTCTTTACATGATGTGTGCTAGTTTAGAAATTTATTCCAAAATGTTTTATGGTTTATATTAGTGTCTTTTATATTTTCCAGTGTTTATCTTGTTCTAGTCAAAGGTTGAAATACTAAAAATTATTCTTCCAACTCTTGTGGGTGGCTTTTTTTGGCCCTTACATATGATATATTCATTATTGTGTCATAGACTATGGAAAATCTTATTTTCAAAAATAGGAAATTCATTTATCATAAAATATCAAAGCCAAGGTCCAATAGCTGTGCCATAAAATCAGCCACCCAGACTTTGCAGAGAAGAGGAGAATAATAGAGTCAACTTTCAGTGGGACACAGCCACTCCATGATTTACTATATAAATTAGGAAGTGAATTATTAGAAGTTGCCTGTCCTGAGGAATATGTAACAACAAGGATGTAGAATGTTTCTTGTGAGTATTTTTTTAGGTTTATCCAAACAGCTAATGGTTCATTGTAAAACTAAGCTACTGGTCTTCAACACCCACAGAGACTTAAGAAGGAATAAACGTGATTACCTGAGTATGCCGGGAGTACAGGTTAAGTAGCTTTCCAAATGAGAAGATGACAGAGACAGTTTGCTATCTGAATAGTCACCCAAAACTCACTATAATGTTGGAGCATCATCTTCAGCCTTCAAGCCCAATATAACTGACAGACATATTTGTGAGGCAGGAACTATTGAGGACTTGCTTACTCTGTCTTGGCAGAGTTTGGCCATCAACTATGCCTGCATCCAAGCTTGCCCTTTTTTAGGTAGAATTCTGTCTGTGGTAGAAACAAGATGTTTTTAGATCTAGATAGATGTTTTAAGTTGATAATAAAAAGATGTGATAGAGATTGATTTACATTCAGGATTTTAGATGCACCAAAAGAGGAAAGGTGTTTTCTTCAAGGCTGTCAAATACAAATAGCCAAAACACTAAAAATGTAACATTTATATAATTCCTTATTATGTCATGGTTCTTGTTATAGGTAGTTTATTGTATATATGTATAATAATATAAATCTATATGTAAAAAATTTTTAAATGTTTAATTCATAAAAAACAGATAATGGGATACAAATAACTTTCTGGGAAGAATAAATTTTATCATAAATTTATTGCTATATATATTTGTGGTTTGTGTGTATGTGTCTGTGTGTGTGTGTGTGTGTCTGTGTGTGTGTGTGTGTGTGTGTGTGTGTGTGTGTGTGTGTGTTGTTTGGAATTAACCAGAAAAAGCAAACTGTTAATATATTTCTGTATGTATTTATTAATTTATACACATTTGATCTAATTAAAGTATTTAAGGACTTAAGATTATTAAAGATAAAAATTCAGAAAACCTTAAGAAGTATAATCAGCAGAGCTGTATGAAGTGAAGGTTAGAGACCTACACACTTGCTTTAAATAAATTTTGTATTCTTAATTTACTCAGGAAAATTTTATCTTAAAACAGAAGGAATTACAATATTAAAAGAAAACAGAGGCACACACAATAAAGTTAGCAACTGTATGTTGAGTAAGCATATTATATATATAACTAATATATTTTTTACTGAATAATTTATTTACTTATCCTTAATGAGAATGAGAAGAAGATTTTATTGTAGTGTTTTGCTAGCTCACATGAGAGTTGTAAATTGTCTATACTGCCAAGAAGCAAGGCAAATTCTAATTGTCTCACTTTTTTTGTTTTACACATAAGGTAAATACCATCATACTAGGAAAACAATGGAACACTAGTGTTGTAAGAGATTATAAAGGACCAGGGTTTGATGAATTCTTTCTAATCACCCCTTAGAGTGCTATCTCTGTCCTTTCGTTTTGTGACACAACAAATACACTGGGATAAATGATGCTTTATGGACAGCACTAGTTTTAGTGGACTTCTGTTACTTTATAGAGAGTTCTTTCCAAGGGTTATGGGATCTACATAGTTGTGTAGTTAACATAGAAACTGAAGAAAATATTAAAGGTCAGTTATTATATCTTAAACCACCTGAATGATTTTTTTTTTCTAATTAAATGACTAGTGTTTTATTACCTGAGGTAGATTCACCATCTCTTATGTTGACGCCTGGTATGTTGACTTTCCAGAGAAACAAAATTCATGCCCATGTCTTAAATGCATCCTTTTCTACACACCATTATTGAAGTTATAAGTTTTTCTTACTGGTGACAGTAGTGTTGAATCCATAGACAATCAAGATGACTGAGTGTGGTGTTCTGGCATTGTTGAACGAGAATTGCAAAAGGTTTTGGAATAGCAGACATATATTGTGGGTTTAAGGTAGAGAAAAAAAAAACAAATAACTGATTCAGAAACAAAGGTTTAAAATATAAGTGGACAGAAGACACCAATGTACAATAATCACGAATCTTAGCTAAGCCGGGTATCCAATCATATGCTTGGGAAGAGCTCAAATATTGAGCTATATGCCCAGCTTCTATAGATGTTTAGTTATCATTTCCAATTAGATCTTGTTGAGCCTACATGGAAGTACTTAAGAGAATAGTTAAAGAGCTTTCCATAGCATATTTTTCTAGACATTATGTTAGAGAGGAGCGTAGTGGCATAGCCCTGTTTGTTATAGAATATGAAAGATTACCTCCAACACAAACTATTCAAAAGGCACAGTCCAGATGCAAAGTCCAAATAAAAGACTCGCACAGTAAAATATTGTTGGATGTTAAGTCATCCCTTCCCTTGTACCCATTATGGTAATACAGAAGTCAAATAAAAGGATAAAGCAACATGGACACGTAGGTAGTCACCCAGTCCCTGGTGCAATCAGAAGATAATTCATATGGTTTGGTTGCATCAAATGTACCCTGTTTAGAATAATTTCTTGGATTCTTTTGTTTATATTGGTTTGAAAAGAAACCAAATTGACAGAACAAATGACAAGAGTGAAATAGAACAAGATAATATTATTTTTAGTGGCTTCAGGTAACTTGGTCTGGTCTTTAAATTATCTATTTAGAATCTCTTGGCTGGAAGATTTTTAACTGAAACTGTGGAAAATACAACCTAACTAGAACAAGAAGGAAATAGCAACGAAGAAACTATGGACTGACTTTTTGATGAATTACAGAAGCAGTACTCCACCTTACTATATTCAGACTTACAAATTAAAACCTCAGCTCATATTTCTCATTTTCACCTTTTCTATTTTTCCAGGAGGACTGTCTGGCATTTTCTCTCATTTTGTCTCATTAATAGTAATGAGTCAGTGTGAACATGATTGAATTTTGAACTGTCCATTATAGTTAATTGTAACACTGGTGGAGGGCATGTTCCATGCCTAATGATGTCAGCTTGCTTATTTTCCAAAGGCATATTTTCAGGCTTTCTTTAAGAAAAAGTATCTTTGGAAAGTAATTTTCAGACAAATATGAAGATTTCTTTCATAGTGTACTATGGAATTTCATTGGTTCCTCAAATGAAAGTTAATTGACTTATGTCCTAAAGCATAAACTCTTCTCAGGGCACTCTTGGGTCTAGTACATCCACACACAGATAATAAACTGGCTTCTCTCCTCAGCAACATAGTCAGAACAGGAAAGAAATATTTTTGAATGAATGTAAACAGAAGGAAAATTATGTAGTATTTCAAAGCTCTATTAAATAAAATTCAGTAGTGAATCCAATTTACTTTTTAGAATTTATTGGGTGCACATAGATACAGCATATAATAATTAAGTACGCTGTGGAATGGGACAATATACTGACCCTTAGAGCTACATAAAAGAACATTATATCCTAGAATATTAGATATCAGATCAGGAGTCTTCTTATCCCTAAGAAAATGTAAAACAAATATTCCAGAGAAAAATAACAGGCAAATTAAGTAAAATCGTGTTAATAAGAAAACAGCAAAGATGATATAGATGATATAATAGTTGATATCTTTAGAGTGGGAGTGTTATCTTCTTCTCTCATTGAAATGTAGGCAGTGAGAGCCGAGGGTAGATTTTGAGCTACACGCTAGTGGTACTAAAGAGCATGAAGACCCACTGAGATGTGAAACCGAAACGTTTAGCATTCAGTGGGAGAGACTGTCGCACTTACTTGGAAAACTGAGACAAGGAGGCAGAGATGCATAAAACGCCATGATGCCTATGGCTAAGAACACAACCTCCATGGTCGCTGGGCTGTAAGAATCTTCTAAATACACCACAGAGCAGAACCTTTACTGCTGGCTTCAGTTTATTTTTTTAAATTTTAATGAAAACACTTCTGTCTTCCCTGTTTCTTTCTCTCATCCCCCTCATGTCCTCCCTTAAATTGATGGCATTATTATTGTTATATATGTGCATAAATATGTACATATAGCCTTCTGAATGACTTTAGCACTACTTGTGTGTATATGATTTCAGGGCTGACCACTCTTGTGTGGCCTCATCCCCGGGGAACCCGAATTCTCCTGTTCTCAGCAGTCATTCATCTCCTGTGGTTATTTGTTTAGGGGTGATACTCTGTGTGGTTTCTCTCTTCTACATTAGCATATCTAGCAATATTATTTTTTATTGTCTTGTTTGGGCAGTCACATTGTTGAAGTATCCTTAAGTATAGTAGAAAGGGGTCTAGATAAGAGACTAGCAATATACAGGTGAAATGAAGGAAGAAATGGGGAAAATGAGGAACGGGTCTCTAAATTGGAGGGGGAGCTCAGCACAGAAAGAGAAGGT
This sequence comes from Acomys minous, assembly GCF_964271855.1. Taxonomy (NCBI): domain Eukaryota; kingdom Metazoa; phylum Chordata; class Mammalia; order Rodentia; family Muridae; genus Acomys; species Acomys minous. Next base: position 147,057,758 of record NC_140483.1, read on the forward strand.
GGAAATAAGGACAAGAAACTCTACAGGTGATTGATAAAGCCTCAAGGAATCATTATTTTTATATTAGCCTATAATTATATTTAATACATACAAGAAGATTTGAGCTGGATTTAACTTGGAAGCCTCCCTCCTGTAGTTGGCTTCCATATTACCAGAAGGTGCTACACATGCTAACAAGGGAAGGAAGCAGTCGAGAGTCCTATCTTGCTGTAATGACTATGAGCCACAGTGACCAGCATGGGAAGATACTCCTGAAGATGCAGTAGGGCCAGTGTGAGTAAAGGACAAGCATCATGATGACATCACTGATGCATGTTTAGAGGGTATATCTTGTCCATAGCACCATGCTCTATCAATCATATATATATAGTATGTATATATAATATTATAGATATCATCTATCATGTACCATCTGTCACTTATCTATATCTCTCTCCTCCCTCTTCATCCTCTCCTTGCCTTTTCCTACTCATCTTTCTGTCTTTCTTTTCTTGCTTCCATGAAGTGACCAGCTTTCCTCTCCCTCCTGCCATAATGTTCTTGCCTTCCCATTGACCTAATAGCAATGGCACGAGCCCACTAAATACTAAACCTCAGAAATCATGGACCAAATTAATCCTTTTCTCTGGGAAGTTGACTAGCTCTGATATTTTTGTCACAGTGATAGAAACCTACTAATGTGTCTGCTTTTAAAAAGATATTTTATCATCTCATAAAGGAACCATAAAACTAGATCCAAAAGGAGAAAGTGAATATATGCATATGTATATATAAAATCTCTCATAAATTTACAGGTAAACTATGTGTATATTTGTTTCTCTAGGCCTGAAAAACTGCTCTACACCTACTGCCAAAACCTATACTATATCTTTGAAACACTTCCACTTGATAGCAAAACAGGAAAACTGAGCACTTGCCTGCCAAAGAAATGATAGTATTGCCTTCTGAAAAAAAAAACATATTTCCTAAAACAGTTTCTTTCATGATTTCTTTGCCGGAACTATGAAAAGAAACAAGCAGTGCACAGCCTTAGACTTTTCACCTTGAGCTTGGGCACCAGGTAGATTCTGACCAAAAATTCTGAATATGCTTTCCTTGTTTGATTCCTTATACCACACTTCTAAAATGACAAAATTATATATTCCCACACAAATAGAATAGTCTCATCTGGAAGAAATACCAGGGATATAAAAATATGTAAGATAAATATACAAGTACCTCTAAAAGCTGCACCTGTCCATCACAACTTAAAACTAAGATACTTGGTCTATACCACAAATGTTTCTAGAGTAATAATTATTTCATACAATTTTCTCAACACATATATTCTTTTGGATTTTATAAGGTGTTTCCTGGTTTGCTTGCCTCTTGGGTGTTTGTTTTAAGTTTCCATTGAAACTGTACTAAATTGTTGTTAACCAGGATGAATTTCTACATCAACCCCATGGTTAATGGAGCCCGTGTCTCAGAGCCCATCCTTATCCTCAGCACTGAGTAAACCAGTGATGCCACCTCAGTCCCCAAGGAGTGTCTGTCAAATTCTGCATCCTTGAGGAAGCAGGTGTTCCTCTAACACAATGTCCTTCCCTGACATTTACGGTTTCCGCAAGGAGTCTGGTTCTGAAGTCACCAATCTACACTTTGAACAACATCTGAAAGCAGAAGTGACCAAAAAACAAAAACCCCTTCCACAAAGTGATGGTGTGAAAACCATCAGGTTAGATTCTCCTTCTGAGCTGTGAGTGTGAGACAGAGATGGAAGAAGGGCAGTGAAACTGAAACTGAGAAAGATGCAGAAAGCCTGTGAGGCCGACAGACTGCACAGTGAAAGTTAGCTTTGGAAAACACACTCTACTTGTTTCTTCATGCCTGGAAAAAAAAAGAATGTGATTTTTTAAAATGTTCACATTCTGATTTTGTTTTGATAGTAATACTTACAATGAAACTCTTTACCAACGGTCTGGCACGCTGTCAGCACCCATCTGAGTCAAATGCTGTTAGTAACACGTATCATAAAGCTGTTTACCATCTGTTCTATGCTAGGACATGGCTGCGTGAGGGCAGAGGCAAGGAATTTCTTCTTTCAGTGAGGACTTGCTGGCCGAGCAACAAGTCCAGTATTTTTCACACATTGTAGATATTTCAGCAAATGCTAATCAGATGAAATAAGCATTAACAAGTTAATTGGATGAAACAATCATTAACTTTCTCCCATCACCACCTTCCTCGTTTTTTCCTTTCACACTCATCTATTTACCACATCATATTTCAATCACCTCAGGAAAGAAAATTCATGTGTTCAAATAACAATCTCAGATTTTGTTCATTGCTCATAGCATATGAATCAACCCCACTCAGACATTCCTTCTGTCCTAAAAATTACATGTATGTCAAGAAGGCCAGAAATAGTCTCATGAATGGATTGTAGTAATTTCTGAACCTGATACACAGTATGGAGATCAGCAGGTTAGAGGAGAAAACGGTCTCTATTAGTTGAGTTTGGGTAGGAACTTGATTAAGAACACAAAAATACTAAAAAGGTCTTTGCTATCTAGACCAAAGCACTTGCTATATAGGTGAGAAACTTAAGATCCAGATAAGATACATAGTCAGCAGTGCATCCGATGCTAGGATTGACAGAGCTGTGACTAATTGTGTCATTCCCCATGCCTATAATGGTCTCTCCTTTACATCACAAAGCAGAATTGTATATGATGCATGAAGGTGGGGTGAACTAACATGAGGTATTTATGCTATTTTGTTGTGGGACAACATGCAGCCTTATGGCACCAGATTTAACTTTATTAGAGATAAGTATCTGTGTAATCAATCCTTGGGGAAAAAACAGTTCCAGCAGTAATGGTGTTGACTTCATCATTGTCAACAAATGTACTAAATTATTAATGGATCTCACAGATGCCAACTAGAGTGAAAGACGAATGGCGTATGGTACTTTCATTTGTTTGATTTACACATATTGTCAGAGACAACCTTTATGGAAGAGCATAGAATAATTAAGCACTTGTCAGAATGGCTAAATGTCACTGTAAAATAAACTAGTAATCTAAATCCCTTGGGACAATTTTCATATGTCACCGACTCTCCTGGGAAGGGAGGTTTTTGAAACACCATTTTGTAAAATGCAGCCAGTGTGGCAGATTAAAAGAATCAATACATTTCACTTATGGCTCTAAAAGTAATGGGCCAGGCAAAAATCCAAGTTGTAATGGGAAATAAGTAACTAAATTTTAGGGAAAATATGAATATGAGTAGGTTATATCGGTGAAGAGTCAAATACAGTTAAAGTGATTTCCCCCAAGCCTTTTCCTCTATCTCTTCCCTCCTCTGATTTCTTCTCTATTATTTTATTTTATTTTTTTCCTTATTTCACTCTTTTTAGCTTTCATAAGACTTCAAGCATAGAGCTGGAGAGATGGCACAGGAGTTAAGAACATTTATTTATTACTCCATCATCAAGACTAGACTTAAGATTTTAGTACTCAACATCTGGCAGCTCACAACCACCTATAATTCCAGTTCCTAGTGAGGGATTTGACACCCTCTTCTGGCTTCCACAGACACCTACACACACATCTGTACATGCACACACATCATCATCATCATCATCATCATCATCATCATCATCATCATCATCATAACATCCTAAAATTAATAACCCTAAGCATAATTAACCATTAGCGATAATTTATGTGTCCTTTTTGTCTCTTTCTTTTCGACATATCACAACTAACTTAGTAGAAGATCATAATTTTATAAAATTAGATGTTTTCTTTTTTGCTTTTTGTAACTCATCATTAATATCTTGCTTAAACTAAGTATAGTCAGAGGAACTAAATAGGTAACTTCTTTTCATTCCAAGGATGCCTATAAAATTCTAGACATTGTTTTTTTTAATCCAAGTATCAAGTAGGCAATAT